>NW_006921774.1:3280114-3281239 GCF_000298275.1 Orycteropus afer afer | reverse complement strand
TTCGTTCTGCTGTGCATGGGGTCGCTATGAGTCGGAAACGACTCGACGGCACTTAACAACAACAACAACAGACAAGAGTAGATGCAGGGAGGTCAATTAGGAGGGTAAGGCTAATATATATGTACAGATAACTCCTGACTTACAGTGTATTTGGGTTTCAATGAACTGCACTTACAACCTTCCATTATTTTTTGTTTTGTTTTGTTTATAATTAGTAATATGTATAATGTACAATGTTGCATCATGTAATTGGCTGATGTTATCATTCTCAGATGTATTGTTTTCAACCACTAAAGGCAAATAAATATTGTATTTATAAAGATATTGAATATACAAGGAAATAATAATGAAAACTAGGAAAAAAAAAAAAAGTAGACATTCGACTTATGTCAAAACTGCCTCACCTCAGTATATATTACATACCAAATCAAAACCTATTGCTGTCAAATCAATTCTGACTTATAACAACCCTACAGGATAGAGTAGAATTGCTTCATGGAGTTTCCAAGGCTGTAAATCTTTATAGAAGCAGACTACCACATCTTTCTCTGACAGAGCAGCTGGTCAGTTCCAACCACTGACCTTCCGTTTAGCAGCTGAGTGCTTTAGGAACAATGCCACAAGGGCTTCCTATATATACACATATAGAGTACAACTATATATATATTATATATATATATAATATATATAGAGAGAGACACTTAGACACAGGTGGAGAATAAAGTGTAACGAGACAAGAGTAGATGCAGGGAGGTCAATTAGGAGGCTGAGGCTAATATATATGTACAGATAACTCCTGACTTACAGTGTATTTGGGTTTCAATGAACTGCACTTACAACCTTCAACTATTTCAATATAGAAACTATATTGAATTTCAAAACTAGAAAAAAAAAGTAGGCATTCGACTTATGTCAGGACTGCCTTACCTCAGTATATATTATATACCAAATCAATTCAATATATATACAACTACATATTTATAGTTTTTCTCTATATGTGAACTATATATATATATATATATATAAAATATATATATATATATATAATTGTACTCTATGTGTGTGTGTGTGTGTATATATATATATGTATATATATATTTGTGTTAGACTGGGTTCTCTAGAGAA
>NW_006921774.1:3273043-3279173 GCF_000298275.1 Orycteropus afer afer | reverse complement strand
TGCCATCGAGTCGGCCCCAACTCATAGCGACCCTTCCTTGGGTTTCCGAGGCAGTATCACTATGGAAGTAGGAATGCCCAACCTTCCTTCCGGGGAGTGGCTGGTGGGTTTGAACCGCCAGCCTTCTGGTTAGCAGTCAAGTGCCTTAGGCACTATGCTACCAGAGCTCCCAGAGATCCTTATATGTATATCTTATTCTATATATATCCTATTCTCTTTATCTCTATTTTCTGTATCATATCATATCTGTCTTTCTATAGAGAAAGAGCAATACATTTATTTTAAGAGATTGGCTCACACAAGTATAGGGGATTGGCAAGTCCAAAATATGTAGGTCAGGCTGAAGATTGCTATAGTCTTATGTCCCAAAATCCATAGTTCAGGGAATGGGAAGAGTGAAGGAGTTCTGGAAAAAAAAAAAAAAAAATGACTATTTATAGTATGTAAGGAAAACATACCTTAGGGAAAATCGGTTTTTTACTCTTAAGGCCTTCAAATGATTGGATGAGGCCACCCACATGGAAGGTGATTTGATTTATTTAAGGTCTATTGATTTAATCACATGTGATTACTTCATAACAGCCCCTAAAGTAGTGTTTTACCAAGCATTAAGCACAATATCCTAGCAAAGTTGACACACACAATTAGCTACTACAAGGAGGTGGGGGAGGAGCCGGGGATGAGACAGAGCCACAGGAACCCAGATAAGGGTGGACAGATAGGCTATGCACCCAGATGTGAGAGGCGAGGGAGGAGCCAGGCTGAGACAGAGCCATGGAATCAAGGTAAGGGGAGAGAGACAGGCCATGCACACAAGAGGCAAGAAGTGGGGGAAAAGCCAGGGACAATAGAGTTGCAGGATCCAGGTAAGGGGAAGGCAGAGAGGTATCAAACAGCTAAGGAAGACAAGCTTGTCTGTCAGTTTGTCATACTGTGGTGGCTTACATGTTGCTGTGAGGCTTGAGGCTGTGCCACTGGTGTCTCAAACGCCAGCAAGGTTGCACATGGTGAACAGGTTTCAACGCAGCGTACAGACTGAGACAGACTAGGAAAAAGGAAGAGGCCACGCACTTCTCAAAAAATTGGCCAGGGAAAACCTTACAAATATCAGAGAACACTGTCTAATATATTACTGTGCAAAATTACAAATAGCCCTGAAACATTGTCCAATACAGTGCAGGAAGACCAGCCCCTTAGGTTGGAAGGTACTCAAAATATGAGTGGGAAAGAGCTGCCTCATCAGAGCAGAATCAACCTTAATATGGATAAAGTAAAGCTTTTGGGACCTCCATTTGCTTACACGGCATGACTCAATATTAGGGGAAACAGCTGCAAACATCCATTAATAATAGGAACATGGAATGTATGAAGTCTGAATCTAGGAAATCTGGAAGTCGTCACAAATTAAATGGAGCACATAAAGATTGATATCCTAGGCATTAATGAGCTGAAATAGACTGGTTTCGGCCATTTTGAATCAGACAACCATATGATCTACTACACCAGGAATGACAGTTTGAAGAAGAGTGGCATGGCATTCATCATCACAAAAGATGTTTCAAGATCTTTCCTGAAGTACAATGCTATCAGTGATATGATAATATCCATATGCCTACAAGGAAGACCAGTTAATACTACCATTATTCAAATTTATGCACCAAACACTAAAGACAGAGACAAAGAAATTGAAGATTTTTATCAACTTCTGCAGTCTGAAATTGACCAAGCATGCAATCAAGATGTGTTAATTATCATCAGTGACTGGAATGCAAAAGTTGAAAATAAAGAAGAATTACCAGTTGTTGGAAAATTTGGCCTTGGTGACAGAAATAATGCTGGAGACCACATAATAGAATTTTACAAGACCAATGACTTATTCATTGCAAATATCTTTTTCAACAACATAAATGGAGGCCATACACATGGACATCACCAGATGGACTACACCAAAATCAGATTGACTACATCTGTGGGAGGAGTTGATAGAAAAGTTCAATATCTTTAGCCAAAACCAGGCCAAGAGCTGATTGTGGGACAGACCATCAACTGCTCATATGCAAATTCAACTTGAAGTTGAAGACAATTAAAACAAGTCCATGAGAACCACAATACGACCTTGAATATATCCCTCCTGAATTTAGACACTATCTAAAGAACTGATCAGATGCATTGAACACCAATGACCGAAAACCAGAAAGATTGTGGGATGGCATCAAGAACATCATCCTTGAAGAAAGCAAGAGGTCATTAAAAAGAAGAGAAAGGAAGAAAAAAATAAAATGGATGTCAGAAGAGACTGAAAATTGCCATTGGGCAGAGTAGCTAAAGCAAATGGAAGAAATGACAAGATAAAAGAACTGAACAGAATATTTCAAAGAGCAGATCAAGCAGACAAAGCCAATTACTATAATGAAATGTGCAAAGACCTGGAGTTAGAAAACCAAAAGAGAAGAACACTCTCAGCATTTCTCAAGCTGAAAGAACAGAGGAAAAAAATTAAGCCTTGCATTGTGATACTGGAATACACAGTCATTGTACCAAAAAGACCTTGTCGATCTTCACCCATTTCAGGAGGTGGCGTATAATCAAGAACCAATGGTATTTAAGGAAGAAGTAGAAGCTGCACTGAAGGAATTGGCAGAGAACAAGGCACTAAGAATTGACAGAATATCCATTGAGATGTTTCAACAAATGGATGCCCCACTGGAGGCAGTCACTCAGTTATGCCAAGAGATTTGGAAGACAGCTACATGGCCAACTGACTGGAAGAGATCCATATTTGTACCCATTCCAAAGAAAGGTAATTCCACAGAATGTGGAAATTATCAAACAATATCATTAATATTGCATGCAAGTAAAATCTTCCTGAAGATAATTCAAAAATAGTTGCAGCAATATATTGACAGAGAACTTCCAGAAATGCAAGCTGGATTCAGAAGAGGACATGGAATGAGGGATATCATTGCTGATGTCAGATGGATCTTGGCTCAAAGCAAAGGATACCAGAAAGATGTTTACTTATGTTTTCTTGATTATGCAAAGACATTTGATTGTGTGGACCATAACAAATTATGGGTAACATTGAGAAGAATGGGAATTCCAGAACACTTAATTGTGCCCCTGAGGAACCTGTACATAGATGAAGAGGCTGTTGTTCAAACAGAGTAAGGGAACACCACATGATGTAAAATTCAATCTATATGCTGAGCAAATAATCTGCGAAGCTGGACTTTATGAAGAAGAAAGTGGCATCAGGATTGGAGGAAGATTAATTAACAACTTGCAACATGCTGATGGCACAACTTTGCTTGCTGATAGTGAGGTTGACCTAAAACATTTACTGATGAAAATTAAAGAATACAGTCTGTAGTATGGATTACATCTCAATATAAAGAAAACAAAAATCCTCATAACTGGACCTATAAGCAGAATCACGATAAATGGAGAAAAGATTGAAATTGTCTAAGAATTCATATTGCTTGGTTCTACAATCAATGCCAATGAAAGCAGCAGTCAGGACATCAGATGATGTATAGCACTTGGCAAATTGGCTACAAAGGACCTCTCTCAAATGCTGAAAAGCAAAGATATTTCCTTGAGAACTAAGGTGTGCCTGACACAAGCCATGCTATTTTCAGTCACCTCACATGCATGTGAGAGCTGGACAATGAATAAGGAAGACCAAAGAAGAGTTAATGCTTTTGAGTCGTGGTGTTGGCAAAGAATGCTGAAAGAGCCATAGACTACTAAAAGAACTAACAAGTCTGTCCTGGAGGAAGTGCAGCCAGAATGCTGCTTGGAAGAGAGAATGGCCAGACTTCGTCTCACCTACTTTGGTCATGTTGTCAGAAGGGACCATTCTTTGGAGAATGATGCCATGCTGGTAAGGTGGATAGTCGACAAAAAAGGGGAAGGCTCTCAATTAGATGGATTGACACTGTGGCTGCAGCAATGGGCTCAAGTATAACAAGGATCATGGAGATGGTGCAGGACTGAGCAGTGTTCTGTTCTGCTGTGCAAAGGGTCACTATGAGTCAGAAATGACTCAACGGCACCTAATAATAATATATGTAACCTGACTGCAAGAATCATGTAAAATGTTGGGCTTCTTCTTCACTTTGCTTGTCTTGTGTATGTGTGTGTGTGTTAGTGGATTTATCTTTCAGAGAAGTTTTAGGTTTACAAAAAAAATTATGTAGAAAATAAAGACGGCTCCCATTTATGCTCCCTCCACCACCAGTTTGTATACAATTTATCCTATTATTAGTGATTTGTATTAATGTGGCACATGTGTTACAATTGATGAACTAATAATAGTACATTATCATTAACCAAAGTCCATAGCTACATTAGTGCTCAGTGTTTATGTTGTACATTTATATAAATTTTGACAAATGATTAATGTCGTGTATCCACCATTAAAATACTATACAAAATAGTTTATTCTCCCTAAAAATCCTCCATTCTGCACCTATTCATTCTTCCCTTCCTCCTTTCTACTTAATCCCTGGCAATCACTGATCTTTTTATTGTCTCTTTAGTTTTGTTTTTTCCAGAATGTCATATAATAGGAATTATACAATATGGAGGCTGTTCAGTCCAGCTATTTTCAGTTAGCAATAGTCTGGTGGCATTTGCACCAGTCATAGTGCCTAAGGCATTTGAGTGCTAACTGGAAGGTTGGCTGTTCAAACCCACCAGCCACTCCTTGGAAGGAAGATTGGGCAACTTACTTCCATAGTGATCTAAAAAACAAAACAAAACATTGCCATTAAATCAGATCCAACTCATAGTAACCCCTCACTAGGGTTCTGAGACAGTATCACTATGGAAGTAGATTGCCCAGCCTTCCTTCTGAGGAATAGCTGGTGGATTTGAACTGCTAGCCTTCTGGTTAGCAGTCAAGTGCTATAGGAACTACGCCACCAGAGCACCCTACATTATGATTGTTGTTGTTGTTGTTGTTATGTGCCGTCCAGTCAGCCCCAACTCATAGTGAGCCCTCCTTGGGTTACTGAGGCAGTATCACTACAGAAGTAGGATTTCCCAACCTTCCTTCCAAGGAGTGATACCATCTCGGAAATCCAAGGAGGGATTGATATGAGTCGAATCCGACTCAACAGCAGTGAGCTTGGTTTTTTGGTGATGTCTTTTCATGGATTCATAGCTCATTTCTTCTAATTGCTAAATAATAAGCCACTGTATGGATACATCACAGATTGTTTATCCATTCCCCTGTTGAAGGATATCTTTATTGCTTCCAATTTGGGTAATTATGATTAAAGTTCCTATAAACATTCCTATGCAGGTTTTTGTGTGAAAAAGTTGTCTTCAACACATTTGAGTAACTACCTAGGAGCACAACTGCTGGACCAAAACATAGGGTAGGCCTATGTTTAACTTTGTAAGAAACTGCCAAACTGTCTTCGAAAATGACTGTGCCATTTTGAATTTCCACCAGCAATGAATGGGAGTTCCATTGTTCAAATCCTTGGTGTTGTTAACGTTTGGGATTTCAGACATTTTAATAGATGCATGGAGGCAGTGGTGGTTCAATAGTGGAATTCTCACTTTCCACGCAGATGACCTGGGTTTGATTCCTGGCCAATGCACCTCATTTTAGACACTACGTGTCGGTCAGTAGAGGCATACATTTTTCTGTGTTTCTGAATAGGTTTTAGCAAAGCTTCTAGACTAAGACTGATGAAGAAGAAAGGCCTGGTGATCTACTTCCAAAAATTAGGCAATGAAAACACCATGGATTATAACAGTCTAATTTACAACCTATCAGAGCAATGGCCCAAGACAGAGCGGCATTCTACTTCCTGGTACATGGGATTATCATAAGTCATCATCTGACAACAACAATATATGTGTGTTGTTGTTGTTAAGTGCCATCGAGTCGTTTCCGACTCATAGCGACCCCATGCACAGCAGAACGAAACACTGCCTGATCCCTCGCCAGCCCCACAATCCCTGCTATACCTGAGCCCATCATTGCAGCCACCGTGTCAATCCATCTCATTGAAGGCCTCCCTCTCTTTCATCGACCCTCCACCCTACCAAGCATGACATCCTTCTCCAGGGAATGGTCCCTTCTGACAACATGACCAAAATAGGTGAGACGAAG
>NW_006921774.1:3257758-3272673 GCF_000298275.1 Orycteropus afer afer | reverse complement strand
TCCCATATATATGTGTGTGTGTGTATATATATATATATATATATATATATATATATCCTTTTAATATGTTTTATTTCAACTTAAAATATGGTAATCTATTTTAATAACTCTTTGTCCCTAGCCCCTGGTTCTTTTTTCTTAAGAAGGTTTCAAATCTTTCTTTGGAGTAGAACAACTAGTGATAATACATTTGTGGGCCAGGCATTCTTCTAAGCATTACAACAAAGAGAGATATGTTCTTTTAGAATCACCACTTTCAGATAAGGAAATTGTTTGCAGAGAATTAAATAATGTGTATAAGGTAACAGAGCTATTAAGTGGGGAGCTAGGAGTCCAAGCCAATTCTTGAGTGCCTAGGGCCCATGCTCTCAGCCACAAAGCCTTGCTGCCTCCCTAGACACCAATCTGCCTGTGCTCACATTCTTCTAATTTTGAAAGAGGGAAAGTTATAAATTAGAAAAGTATAAACAAACTCTAATTTGAGCATAATAACAAAGAGCTCGCTAGACAAAGCTACATGTGAACTCGAGTTTTCAAATTGTTTCTGACAAGATTTCATTTCCGAATGCCACTTTTAATATTTGTTGTCAAGCCTCATCACATTCTAAGATTAAAATGTTCAAGGACACCATGTCCTGTTCCACTCCAGCACATCCAGAATAATCCACTTGATTACCAGTTTACAGCTTCTGTGGTTTAGCCATTGGGAAAGACGTGGGGAATGCTATTTCCATTTTGGGGTCAGGGCCCAAAGGAATGCATTGCAATTCTTCCTTGTGTTGCTACCTAGAGTAGAGAACTCACCCCCATACCTTCAGGAGATCAGTCCCACAATAGGAAGGAAACCTTGCATGGATAAGGGAGACAATATCATTGAGGGGTTTCCAACACCAGCATGATCACTTTGGGCAATAAAGTTGCTTATTGATAAGGCTAGCTGCTGTCCATACATGATACTATGGAGTTAGAATAAAAACACAAACAAAGAAAATTGGAAAGAAAAACCCAAGATTTTAGAGTAAAACAAGTATAGGATTGAATCCTGGATTTAATTTTTTCTATCTGGGTCACCTTCAAGCTTACCTGTAAACTGAATATAATGCCAATCCCTGTCTATTATGCTCATTGACAGGTATGCCAGGACTCAGCCCCACCACCTCTTTTTCTAAGGCTAGAAATTATGTATCCCACAGTCACCTTCCCTGTATGAGTCCATATCAGAATTTACCAATAACAAGAATGCACACAAGATTTCTAATGTGGAGGTGAAGTGAAGCAATCACTTGGGGAGTCATGATGGTCAGACATGACAGTTTCATAAGTTTCTCCAAGACCTTTCACTTCAGTGACTAGACATGGTAGCTTCTCAGACTTCCCAGTGAGTGCTGGTTTCTCCACCTCCTTCACTCTTTCAGGTTGAAGTCTTTGGTGACTATTTCTGCAATCACCTGCCTGCTGCTGACAGATCTCACTCATTCAGCTCTTCTCACATTCACATAAACCCTTATTCCTATCAAGTTTGTAGTGGCTCTTCTCTCTCCAAACTCAGACTAACACATGAGGTACAAATGATGATATATACAAAAAGTAGTTAGTATCCAGAAATGGGTGTGAGCAAACTGTTGTGGAGCCTCAGAACAGGCTGAAAGAGGACATTTTAGCCAGTATTTCTATCAATGATTCTCTTCTACTATTGGACAACAGGAGGCAATACCTACTCATGAGAATCAAAGGTGGCAAAGGACTTAGAACAAATGTACATGGAGTGGAAGCCTGGGTTCAGACCTTTCATCTACACTGCTTTTACTGGAATACTGAGATTTTGTTTATTTCTCTGAGCCTTTCTAAGTTATACAATCAAAATAATAACATTTACTTTGAGAATTTTTAACACCAAATATGTAACACCAAACACAGACCTGAAATATAAAAATTATACAATAAATATTTACCCATTTGTGATGGTTACATTTGTGTGTCAACTTGGCTGGGTCTGGTTGAGTGGCTGGGCAGCTGAATGTAGTTATTCTCCATGGTGAGACTGTAGTCAACTCCATGGTGGAATGTACTGGAGCAGCTGAGTAGCTGCTTTAGGGATGTGGTCTGCTTCCCGTATATAAGAAATGGCTTTGGGAATGGTCTCTAGCTTGTGGCACGCTTGAACCCTGCATGTAGCCATGTCGTTGTTCAACAGCCTGCCATGCTCTGCCGACCTTGGGACTTTCAATGGACTTAAATTAATGGCCTGCTGTGTGGTTTGGAAACATCGGGACTGTGCCATTTTATTTGTCGACCTTGGGCTTGTTAGCCTCAGCAGCCAGTAGCTGCCTGAGTGAAGAGATGCCTCTAGTTTCAGTGGGCTGGGAGCAAGAGGCAAAGTTGAAGCCCAAGGTTGAGGAGCTTTCACCCAACCTTTAGAGCCTGGCATTTTGAACTCAGACTTCTAGCCTTTTGAGTTGTAAGAAAATAAACTCCTGTTTGTTAAGGCCATGCCATTTGTGGTATGTTCCTGTCAGAGTGGCATTATGTAACCAGAACAGAATATGGTACCAAGAGAGTGGTGTGCTGCTGTAATAGATACCTAAAGTGTGGAAACAGGAGTGGAGTGTGTCCTTGACCTGAGACCCCGGCAGAGAGACCCCGGTATGTGGCATGAGAGATGGCAGCAACAGAGCCAAGAGACTTGCAGAGAGGTACCAGCAGAGAGACCAGCATGAGAGATGGCAGTAACACAGCCCAGAGACCAGCATTAAAAGTCAACAGGCTTACCAGCCCACAGAGGAGAAAGCCGGGTGCCATTGGGTAGGTAGCTTCCTGGAGGAGTGGGTTGCTTTCAGTCATTAATTGATAGGAGAGGCCAGCATGAGATGGAGTAGCAGGTTGGTCAGCCCATGGAGCAAGAAAGCTGAGTGTCCTTTGGGCAGGAAGATTCCTGGAGGAGTGGGTTGCCCTTGGGCATTAATTGGCAGAAGCGGAGAGACCAAGGTTGAAATGGGAAGCAGAGTTGCCTCAGCCTCAAGGGTAGGACCATGGTCTTTGGGGGTGGACCACCACAGCCCCCTAGGTTTCAAAGAGCCAGACCTTCACTAACTTGGTTCTGGAATATGGGGCTGCTAGTTCATGTGAACTACTGGGATGGAGTCAAGCCGCTGCCCAGGAGTGAGGGGGCTAGGCCACCATGCCCAAGAGGGAGAGGAATGGGGCCCTCAGGCCAAGCAGGTGAGGTCACCACTCAGGATCTAGGGGACTGGAGTCACCCAGTGAAGAGATCTGTACAGATACCACCCATTGAAGGTCTGTACAGATGCCAAGTTGACAAGGGGTGGAATTGTGGTGGTTATGTTTGTGTGCCAGCTTGGCTGGGCCTGGTTAAGTGGCTGTGCAGCTGAATGTAGTTATTCCCCATGGTGAGATTGGTAATTGACTCCATGGTGAAATCTATTGGAGCAGCTGAGTAGCTGCTTTGGGTATCTGGTCTGCTTCCCGTATATAAGAAACAGCTTTGGGATTGGTCTCTAGATTGTGGCATGCTTGAACCTTGCATGTAGCTGTGTCATTGTTCAGCAGCCTGCCATGCTCTGAAAATCTTGGGACTTTCAATTGACTTGAATTAATGGCCTTCCATGTGGTTTAGTAACATTGGGACTGTGCCATTTTATTGACAGTTGACCCTGGGCTTGTTAGCCTCAGCAGCCAGTAGCTGCCTGAGTAAAGAGATGCCTCTAGTTTCAGTGGGCCAGGAGCAAGAAGCAAAGCTGAAGTCCAAGTTTTCACATAACCACTAGAGCCTGGCACTTTGAACTCATACTTCTAGGCCCCTGAACAGTAAGAGAATAAATTTCTGTTTGTTAAGGCCATCCCATTTGTGGTATATTCTTGTCAGAGTGGCACTAGATAACCAGAACACTATCACTTAGAACATAAGTAGTAAAGTAAGAAGTGTGTTCAGAGACTAACTAGCCACTCAGGAAGCCTAGAGCATCAAATATGAAACAGAGAAAGTCAGAAAAGTAGATCCAGGTCAGAAAGAGTCCTGAAAGAGCTTCATCATTCTCCTGAATCTTTTAGAGATATAAGTGGAACATTTTCATTTGGGAAAGATCCTTTTGGCAGCCATATGGAGAATGGCTTTGGGGGGCCAGTCTAATGATCAGGAATATTGAAGATATTGTACCAAAACCAAACCTGTTCCTGTCAAGTCAAAACTGACTCATGCCAACCCTATTTGTTGCAGTGTTGAAGAGCTCCACAGGGTTTTCTTGTCTGTAACCTTTACAGAAGAAGATTCCTAGGCCTTCCTCCTGCAGCATCACTGGGTTATCTGCAAATGCCAAACTTTCAGCTAGTGCAAAGGAGAGATTTAAGGGGCCCTCAGATAAGGAAGATGACAGGAGAGTTAGAGAGGGAGAGAGGGATGTGTTAGATATTTACAAGGTAGAAATGACTGGGTTTAGTACCTACCAAACACATATGGCACTTGGTGGTGTAGTGACCAAGGCACTTGACTGCTAACCAGAGGGTTGGCTGTTTCAACCCACAAGCCACTTCTCAGAAGGAAGGTTGGGCAATCTACTTCCATAGTGATACTGTCTCGGAAACCCAAGGAGGAGTTGCTGTGAGTCGAATCCTACTTGACAGTGGTGAGCTTTTTTTTTTTTTTTTCCCTGGAGGGGCTAGAATTAAATATACACAAATGTGATGTGTGTATAAGCATGGGCCTGCTACCTGAGCTAGTTATGTCATACCCAGTGAGCAAGGGAACCACAGAGAGAAGCAAGGCAGTACTGTAGTGTTGTTCAGTGTGAGCTCAGGGATGAACAGGCAGAGGCCCCTGGTAAGTCACAAAGGATTTTTCTCTACTCTAATGTTAGGTCCGGGAGCTCTGGTAGCATAGTGCCTAAGGCACTTGACTGCTAACCAAGAGGCTGGCGGTTCAAACCCACCAGCCACTCCTCGGAAGGAAGGTTGAGCAATCCTACTTCCGTAGTGATAACTGCCTCGGAAACCCAAGGAGGGGTTGCTAGGAGTCCCAGCAGACTCTATGGCAAATAACAGCAAAATAACAATGTTAGGTCCCTCAGTAGTTCTGAGTTAATGCAGATGTCATTGTTCCCATTCTGAATACAGAAAGGCTGAGGTACTGAACGATGATAGGATATTTATCTTATTATCTGAGCTACTGGGTATCTAGAAGGAACCTCATGTTGAGCATAAGTAAAAACAAATAGACAAATGATTCTTTCTTTTACTTAATTCATACTTCCTTCAGCATAGCCCTCCAACTTCTTTACCTTAAGCCTCCATCTGTATTTTCTCTCTTCAGATTTTCTTCATTCGATGAGCAGTGCACATTATCACTGAAGCACCGAAGAGAAGATGGGAATAACCATATCAGTGGTCACACACTGCCATAGAGTTGATTTGACTCATAGCGACCCCTCCTTGGGTTTCTGAGGCAGTAGCTCTACAGAAGCAGATTGCTCAATCTTCCTTTCGAGGAGTAGTTGGTGGGTTGGAACCTTCAGCCTTCTGGTTAGCAGTCAAATGCAAATGCTGTAGGCACTATAGCACCAGAGCTCCCTGAGAAAATACTCAGAAATAATACTTATTGAATGGTTACTTTGGGCCTGTCATTGTTATGACATTTTTACAAGTATTAATGAGATACAACAACAATACTATGCAGTATGTACTGTTTTTCCCATTTTGCAGATAAGAAAACTGATGCATACAAACATTGAATATATTGCTGACAACCACACTGCCGCTAAGTGGTTGAGTGAGTCTTTACACCTAGGCGGTTTGTTCAAGATCTGATATCTTTACTACTGTCTTTCTAAATATGGAATTTACTGCCTAGTAAATTAGAAAGACACATAAATTGTTAATGCTGAAACATGGTGGTAGACACAATGATAGATGTTACTACTGGAACCCAGTGGAAGAGGCACTTAACACAGCTTGTTGAATGAGGAAAGACATTCTGGAGGAGATGAGGATGTGTTAAAGTAGTAGTTCTCAAGTACTCATTTTCATATTAATCACCTGGAGAATATAAACAAGATTGTTTAACTTATTTCCTTAAACTCTTTAATCGCTCTCCATTTTCTAGCAGATCACTAAATACATACACACATAGATAAATAAGCAAACAAATAAAACTCATCCCATTACACCAGATCTGGCCTCCGCTACTCTTATCTCTCTACCCACCACTCTTTGCCTTGTTCATTAGTCTACTGCCTCCCTGGTGTTCTCTGTACCCTGTAAGTACTAAACTTATTCCAGACTCAGGGCTTTTGAGCTTACCATTCCTTCTGCTTGGAATGCTCTTCCTCCACCCAAGCACCCACTCATCCATCACTCTTATCACTTGTGGAGGACTTCCTGGAGGAAAGGAGACTAAAGTTGAACTCCAGTGGATAGAAATTGAGAAAAGTGGGGGAATATTCATACAGGAGTAGCGGTTGACTCTTCTTTCACATACGGTAATGATTCAAATAAAAAATAGGACATAACAGTGAGGTCTTCTAAAGCACTAGAATAGAAAAATATCAGACAAGGAGTCGAAGGCTTAGTTCTTGTCATGACTCTTTGCATGATTTTGGGTGACTTTGGGTGCCCATCTGGTAAATGAGTGGGTTGAACTTGCTTGGTCTCTAAGCCACCCTTCAGGTCTCAGATTCTAGAAGGATAAATTTTCAGCATACTTATCCAGTCACCAACCATGTGTGAAGTTGGTCTGCTTCCTCTAGATGCACAACACATTCAGCCCAGTCACTATTGAACCAATGTCATAGAGACAGTGGCATCTATCATGAGCCTCAACAATGTCAGAGACTGTCACACTGCCAGTGTGTTCTGCGGTGGCCTTGAGCAAACTTTCTCGATTGAGATTACAGTTATTGACTCCTGGTGACCACCAGGTGGCGCTGCTCTCCAAAGTACTGTGCATTCTAGCCACACCAGTCATTTGAATGCCCTTGAAAGTGTGATAAAAAACCAAAAAACAAACCTACTGCCGGGGAGTTGGATCCAACTCATAACAACCTCTCCTTGGGTTTCTGAGGCAGTGTCCCCCTGGAAGTAGATTGCCCAACCTTCCTTCCGAGGAAATAACTCAGACTGATGTTTAGTAAATACATTCAAATGCTGACTCCAAGGGATGAAAAGGAGTTGACACATAAATGGATACAGGGAAGAATGAAACTTGGGAATGAAGCTGCAGAAAGGAGCAACCTGGGGGCTGGACCTAGTGCTGTCCTGTGCATACTCTGTCTCTGTGTCCCTACCCACATCTTCCCTCCCCACCATTTTCCTCCCTCCTCCCACAGCTGTGAACTCAAGGCCATGAGGATGATGCAATCTTCGTTTTTTTTGAGAGAACATGCACAGCACAGTTGTTTCTCTGACCCAGAGGCTTTGGCTGTAGGCCCTGCAGATATTTCTGCAAGGGGCAAATGCAGGCAGGGGCTAGAAACAGGGCTGAATTGATACCATTTTCCCCAAGGCTGTTCTTAGTCTGTGAAACCTTCATGTGGGCCATGCATTTCAAGAAAGAGTTGACTCCTGCTCCAAGAATTCATCACCCATTGATCAGACAAACAAGTACATGGATAAGAGCAATAGAACATTGCAAGTGTTGGGGCCAAATAGAGAGAACTGGTCCACCAAGGAGGAGGCAACCCATTGTAATTCTAATAGGGATCTGGAATGGACAGGAAAGACTCCTAGAGGAGGTGAGGGTTGAACAGAATCTCAAAGGATGAGAGTAGGTGGCTAAGGGCTCCAGGCAGAGGAGTGATGGGAGCAAAGACATGGGCCATGAAAGAGAATCTGGAGTTTGAGATGAGAGACCTGAGTGTTTTGTTTAACTGGGATTTCAGTTTAAAGAGAAGAGGTAAAGATGGCTGAATTCCTACCAGAGATGCATACTGTTGAGAAGTGGGAGCATAGACAGAGGTCATATATTTTATTTGCTTTGCTCTGTGGTAGGGCCATGTAACTGAGTTGCTGCCATCAGAATAAGCACAGGAATAATGTGCACCACCTTGAAACCTGGTCCATAAAATCTTTTCACGTGGTCTTCCATCCTTTCTCTTTCTCTATAGAGAACAGAGGTGGAGGTGCTAGGCAGTGAATAAAAGCTGGAGGATTATGTTTACCATGGAAAGGATTTTGGCATTATCCTGTGATTAATGGAACCTCATCTAAGGGATTTAAACAGGGAGCAATAGTGGTCAGACAGGCTATAGTGTGGTTGATTGGCTCACTTTGTGGGTTGTGACCAAGGCCAAGCTACCAGTTAGTAGTGTTAGAGTGAAGTATCATGGCAGTGATATGATGAAGCTTATCTCAGGTCTGTGCCACCCAGACAGAAAAGCCTTGCATGGAAAAGAGGGACTATATCTTGGCAGCAATATCACACAAAGAAATAGAAGCTTCCTAATTTGGATTCAAAAAATCTTTTTTTTTTTTTTTTTTTCTGATAAACCCACAGTAGAGAAATCCTCCAGATGCAATTTAAGTGTAAATCATTAGCCGGAAGGTAATTAAAGAACTTGCCGTTTTCTTTCTTTGTTAACTGATTATTCCTGATGAAATCATTTGAAAAATCCCATGTTTACTATGACTTGCGGCTGTGTAGACCCAAGCTGCATGCACAGCTTCACCTCCCATTTCTCAGGAGTAGCTTGTCATACTTGGTGGCTTATGTGTTGCTGTGATGTTGGAGGTTTTACCACCAGTATTTAAAAAAACAGGAGAGTCACCTGTGGTGGACAAGATTCAGTGGAGCTTCCAGACTAACACAGAACATGAAGAAATATATACTGCTTTAAAAGGAAAAAAAAGTGGAGGCAGTGAAAACCTTATGAATAGCAGTAGTACATTGACTGATATAGTGCTGGAAGATGAGCTCCTCAGGTTGGAAGGAACTCAAAATATGACTGAGAAAGAGCTGTCTCCTCAAAGTAGAGTTGACCTTAATGACATGAATGAACTAAAACTTTGGGACCTTCATTTGCTGATGTGGCTTGACTTAAAATGGGAATAAATGACTAAAATCATCCATTAGTGATTGAAAAATGAACTATATAAAATATGAATCAAGAAAAATTGAAAATCCTAAAAATGAAATGAAACACATAAAGATCAATGGAACAAATGAAGATCAATATCCTAGGCATTAGTGAGCTGAAGTAGATTGGTATAGGCCATTTTGAATCAGATAAACATATGGTCTAATGTGCCAAGAATGAGAAATTAAAGAGGAATGGTGACACACTCACCATTGGAAAGAAGACCTATCCTGAATTACAGTGCTGTCAATGTTATAGGATAACATCTACGCATCTACAAGGAAGACCAGTTAATATGAATATTATTGAAGTTTATTCACTAGCCACTAATGCCAAAGGTTAAGAAACTGAAGTTCTTCAGTATGAGATTGATCAAATGTGCATTTGAGATGCATTGATAATTACTGGTGAAAGTTGGAAACAAAGAACGATTTATGGTTAAAAAATATGGCCTTGGTGATAGAAAAAACAACAGAGATCAAATGACAGAATTTTTCAAGGCCAATGACTTATTGCAAATCCCCTTTTCAACAATAATAAATATCAATTCTGGTGGTATAGTGCCTAAGACAAATTGTCTGTTAACCAAAGCTTGGCGGATCAAATTCACTAGCCATTCCACAGAAGGAAGACAGGGCAATCTACTTCCATATTTACCTCCTTGAAAGCCTATAGGGGGTTGCTATGAGTCAGAATTGACTCAATGGCAGTGAATTTGGTTTTAGTTTTTATACATTTTGGACCTCAACAGATGGAATATACAGGCACAAAATTGTCTGTATCTGTGGAAAGAGGCAATGGAAAAGCTCAACATCATAAGTAAGAAAAAGGCCAGGACCAACTGTGAAATTATTCATATACAAATTCAAGCTGAAGCTGAAGGAAATTGAAATAAGCCCATTAGAGCCAAAGTAGAACTTTGAATACATCCTATCTGAATTTAGAGAACATCTCAAAAATAGATTTGATGCTTTGGACACTAATGACCAAAGACCAAACAAGTGTAGGATGACATCAAGGGCATCATTTTTGAAGAAAGCAAAATGTCTTAAATAGATAAGAAAGAAAATACAAATACGGATGTCAAAAGATTCTCTGAAATCTGCTCTTGAATGTAGAATAACTGAAGGATATGGAAGAAATGATGACATGAAAGAGCTGAAAAGAAGATTTTAAAGGGTAGCTAGAGAAGACAGACTAAACTATTATAATGAAATGTGCAAAGACATGCAGTTAGAAAACCCAAAGGAAGAATATGCTCAGTATTTCTCAAGCTGAAAGGTTCTGAAGAAAAATTCAAGTCTTGCATCACAATATTGAATGATTCTATGCCATTCCTTGGAAGAAAGATGAGGCAGTTTGCCTGTGAAGATTTACAGCCTTGGAACCCCTATGGGGAAGTTCTACTCTTTCCTGTAGGGTCACTATAAGCAGTCATCAACTTGATGGCCATGCATTTGGATGGGTAAAAAATATTGAATGATGTAGGAAGTATCAAAAGAAGATGGAAGGAATGCACAGATTCACTGTACAAAAGAGAAATGGTCACTCCTCAAACCCTTTCAGGAGGTAGCATATGATCAAGAATGAATGGTACTGAAGGAAGAAGTTCAAGCTGTACTGAAGGCATCGATGGAAAATTAAACTCCAGAAATAAACGGAATACAAATCGAGATGTTTCAATAAACAGATTCAACACTGAAAGCACTCTCTCATCTCTGCCAAGAAATTTGGAAGACTATCTGGCCAACTGACTGGAAGAGATCCATATTTGTGCCCATTCCAAAGAAAAGTGATCCAACAGAATAAGGGAATTATCAAACAATATCATTAATACCACATGAAAGTAAAAGTAAAGTAAAAGTTTACTGAAGATAATTCAAAAATGGTTGCAGCAGAACATCAGCATGGAATTGTCAGAAATCCAAGCTGGATTCTGCTGACATCAAATGGATCTTGGCTGAAAGCAGAGAATACCAGTAGATTCCACCATGAAGTTGATTACCAGTCTCATCATGGGGAATACTACATCAGTTGCCCAGCCATTCAACCAGGCCCAGCCAAGTTGACACACTGTGGTAGTTAAGTTTCATTCTGTTGTGCATGCTCAACAGCAACTAACAACAATAGCTGGCCTTAGTGAAGTATCAACAGCAAACAAAGAGGAAGCCAGGATAAAACGTAGAAACAATGTGATTATGAAGCAGTGTTGTACAGAACATTAGATTTCCTTCCCAGTTGTTTTTACTTACTCTAAGCAACAGTGCAGGAGCTCTGGTAGCATAGTGGCTAAAGCACTTGACTGCTAACCAGAAGGCTGGCGGTTCAAACCCACCTTCCTCGGAAGGAAGGTTGGGCAATCCTACTTCCGTAGTGATACTGCCTCAGAAACCCAAGGAGGGGTCGCTATGAGTCGGGGCGGACTCGACGGCACATAACAACAACAACAACAACAAGCAACAGTGCAAACTATCCCTATCGGACACACGCTGGCCAGAGACAGCTCGATCTTTGGTGACAACTCTGGACAGGAGAAAGACTTTTCTGAGTCCCATACACTACAGCTGCTGGGCCTTCTGTTCCCTGAACTCTTTACAAGACTATCACATGAGTTTCTGCCGCTCTTCTAGCAGCACAGTTGCCTAGGAGGGATGCAGTACCCATCTTGAAGTTTGGATGTGTGACAGACAACTCCATTCACAGCTCCCTCATATGTAACTATGGTGGTGTAGTGCCTAAGGCATTTGACTGCTAACCAGAAGGTTGGCGGTTCAAACCCACCAGCCACTAATTGGTCTTTTGATTACCTAGAAGCCACAGGTGTGGGTTCAGTTCCAGAGCTGAAGGGCAGCTAGGGGCCATAGTCTCAGGGGTTTCACCAGGTTCTATCAGATCAGCAAACCTGGTCTCCAACTTTTTTTTCCCCCCAAATGATTTTGAGTTTTGTTCCACATTGTTCTCCCTCTCTATCCAGGATATCCTATGTAGATCCCCCTCCAAGTGGTTGACAGTGGTAGCCGGGCACCATCTAGTTCTTCTGGTCTCATATTCATATAGGCTGTAGATCACATGGTGTACCAGTCACTAGGACTAATTGTTTCCATGAATCTTTTGTTTTCTTCATTCTTCTCTGCTCTGGACAAGGAGAGACCCATCGTTGCATCTAGATGGCTGCTTACAAGCTTTTAAGATCCCAGTTGCTACTTGCCAAAGTAGGAGGTGGAACAATGTTTTGTGTAAGTGTGTTATGTCAATTGGGCTTGATGTCCCCTGTTACTATGGTCCTGAGTCCACAGCTTCAACAGCTCACTCCCTCTGGTTAACTGGCTGTGACCAAGAAGTGACTACAACCTTGTCCCTTGCCAGCTCTCCTATACACCTGGGAATTCTTACAGATCATACCAATACACTTATAGGACCATTGTCTGCCAACCCTATATATGGCCTTGGGTACACTCCCCATTTCACAGACATAGCAAATAGTTCAGCCTCTCCACCCATCTATCCACCTGTACACCCATGTTTGCCTTCACTGACAACATAGTACTGTAGTGCAAAAGGGTTTATCTTTGTTGTCTGTACCTCCCACGTACCTCTCTACGTCTTCCTCTTCCTCAGTGTCACCATGTTGATCACTCACATTTGGTACACTGCCCTTCTCTTCATCCAAATCAATACTTATATCTACCTATCTAACAGTGCTTCCTCCTCTACCCTCCCACCCCTGGTAACCAACAAAGAAAATTTCCTTCCATAGATAAACCTTTCCTTGACTTTTACAATAACGGACTAATATAATATTTGTTCTTCTGTGATTGACTTATTTCACTCAGCATAATGTCCTCCAAGTTCATCCACGTCCTGCAGTGTTTTGCAGATTCTATATTATTCTTTAAGGTTGCATAGTATTCCATTGTGTGTATGTACCATAGTTTGGTTATCCATTCCTCAGTTGATGGACACTTAGGTTGTTTCCATCTTTTGGCTATTGTAAATAGTGCTGTGATGAACATGGGTGTGCATATGTCTGTTCTTGTCATGGCTTTCACTTCTTTAGGATATATACCTAGTAATGGAATAGCTGGGTCAAATGGTATTTCTAATTCCAACTTTTGAAGGAATCACCATACTCCTTTCCACAGTGGTTGTACCATTTTACAGTCCCACCAACAGTGCAGGAGAGTCCCAATCTCTCCACATCCTCACCAGCATTTATTATTTTCTGTCTTGTTGAACTTTGCTACTAGTGCTGGAGCAAGATGGTATCTCATTGCTGTTTTGATTTGCATCTCTCTCATAGCTAATGATTGTGAGCATTTCTTCATATGTTTATTGGCTGCCTGAACATCCTCGGTGAAGAATTTGTTCATGTCTTCCGTGCATTTTTTAATTGAATTGTTTGTCTCTTTGTTAATGAAGAGTTGGAGTTTTCTATAAATCTAGAGATAAGTCCTTTGTCAGCTATGTCATTGCCAAATATTTTTTTCCCAATCTGTAGGTTCTCTTTTGACTCTTTTGGAGAAGTTTTGGAAGCACATAAAAATTTAATTTTAGAAGGTTCCTTTCGTCTAGTTTCTCTTCTGCTGTTTGTGCATTTTGGGTTATACTTGATAGTCTATTTATGCCATATATTTGTTGTTGTTATGTCCCATCGAATCGGTCCCGACTCATAGCGACCCCTCCTTGGGTTTCTGAGACAGTATCACTACGGAAGTAGATTGCCCAACCTTCTTTCCAAGGAGGAAGGAATGCCATATATTAATGCCCCTAAATTTGCCCCTAATTTTTCCTTGAGGAAGTTTATAGTTTCAGGTTTCACATTTAAGTCTTTGATCCATTTGGAGTTAGATTTTGTTTATGATGTGAGGTACAGACCTTGCTCCTTTTTCTGCAAATGTATATCCAGTTTTGCCAGCATCATTTAGTCAACAAATATTCTCTTCCCCATTTAATGGATTTCAGCCCTTTGCCAAAGATCAGCTGATCATAGGTCAATGGATATATTTCTGGGTTCTCAATTCTATTCCATTGGTCTGTGTGTCTGTCATCGTATCAATACCAGGCAGTTTTGACTACTGTGGCTGTATAGTAGGTTTTGAGATCCTACAGTGTGAGACCTCCTACTTTGTTCTTCTTCTTTAATTGTGCTTTGTTTATCTGAGGTCACTTTCCTTTCCATATAAAGTTAGTGATTGGTTTTCCTTATCCTTAAAAAGTGTGATGGGATGTATTGGGATTGCATTAAATGCATAGATTGCTTTGGGTAGACTTGACATTTTCACAATGCTCAATCTTCCTATCCACAAGCATGGTATGTTCTTCCATTTATGTATATCTCTTACGGTTTCTTGAAGTAGTTTTTTATAGTTTTCTTTGTACAGCTCTTTTGTGTCTCTGGTAAGATTTGTTCCCAAGTGTTTTATTTTTTGGGTAGCTATTGTATATGGGTTTGATTCCTTATTTCTTTTCCAGCAATCTCTTTGCTGGTGTAGAGGAATCCAACTGATTTTTGGATGGTGTTCTTATATCCTGCTACGATGCCAAATTTCTCAATTAGTTCCAGTAGATTTGTTACTGAGTCTCTTGGGTTTTCTAGTTATAGGATCATATCAGCAAACAGGGATAGTTTGACTTCTTCCAAACCAATTTGGATGCCTTTGATTTCCCTTTCTTCCCTTATTGCTCTGGGTAAGACTTGAATGTTGAATAGAAGTGGTGATTGAGGGCATCCTTGTCTCATTTATGTTTGCAAGAGAAATGGTTTCAGTCTCTCTCCATTAAAAATAATGTTGGCTGTTGGTTTTGCATAGATGCCCTTTATTATATTGAGGAATG
>NW_006921774.1:3230818-3248533 GCF_000298275.1 Orycteropus afer afer | reverse complement strand
ATTTTGCCTGTGTTTTCCTTGGTCTGTCTCTCAATCCTTTGAAGACACCTAATTATAATTCTTTTGAATTCCTTATCAGAGAGTTCCAATGCTGCTTCTTTTTCAGGATGTATTCTGTGTCTGTATCCTGCTCCCTTGTTTCTACTACTTTATCTTGCTTCTTTGTGTGGACTGTGATTGTCTGTTGTCTCTGAGACATCATGGCATTGTTGTATTTAGATCTCTTTTAACTGTTTGTGAAGAGCAGCGAAGGGTGTGTCAGGCTCTTCTTGGTGATTGTTTATCATTGGCCCATTGGTGTAGAAGGAAGCGGTGGCTCTCAGTCAGTAATTGAACTTGCAGGAGGTGTGGATGTAGTTGTGTCATATGGGGACTGTTGCTGTCTTCCACTCAGACAAAAATAGCAATTGAAAAACTGTCAAAAAAGTAAAAGCAAATGGAAAAAATGCACACCGTGTAATCATACAGGAACAGTAACAAAATAAGGAAAGAAGGGGAAAAAAAATCCACAATATCTAGGGACAGGTCAATAAGAGAAAAAAGGTAGAGAAGGAGAATAATGAAGAAAAAATGAGAAAAACACAAAATGGAAAACAAGGAATGAGGATAACCACAAGAAAGAAAAAAAGAAAAAAATTGCCACCAGGAACAGAAAAAGAACAAAAAACTGAAAATTAGAACCTGGCAATGGAAGAATAAAGAATAATAGTAAAAAGGACAAAAGTAATAGTAGTAGTAATAGTTTTAAACAGACAAAAACAAACAAACTAGAAAACAGAAACAAAACAAAACAAAAAAATCAGGACAAGGCATGACAGGGCACCCAGGCTCTGACCGAGCACACAGACTGGGATGGAATTCCTTCTGGCTCAGAAGGTAGCTGGGAGTGAGGGATGGCTGCACCTCCATTCACCAAGAGGGTGTGAAGTATAAGAGTAACAAGGTGGATGTAACACCTTTCCAGTTGTTTGTGTCTGGAATGTCCTTGCGGTTACCGGCATGTGGATCCTGTTCTTAAGTCCCTGGAATCTGGGAGAATGCTGTCACTTTAAATATCCAAAATGGTCAAACCACCTGTAAACATTCAAAATGGCTGCACCCTCCACACAGGTAAAAATCCACAGCTCAGCCCACCTTCCTCTCCACTGCTTCCCCTTTTATTCACCAGCCACCAGAGCAGTCCTCTGTACAGTTCCTGGTAAACAGGGATGATTTTTAGGTCAATTATTAGGTTCTACTACCACTTGGCAATATCCAAGCTGTCTGTGCTGTCAAGATTGCTGCCAGACCACAGCTCCATATGTTTTATTTTTTGGTGTTTTCATGCAAATTCTTCTACTAGTTGGAGTTTAGTCCACTCATATATCCTTCTTTTCAAGGTTCAGAGGTCCAGGATTATCTTCTGTATCTGTGCTAATTGGTTCCCCTTTTCTTTGTTGAAGAGGGTCTGTGCAGTCTTTCTGCCTATTCTGCCATCTTACTGGAACCCCAAAACACATCCTTGAGGAAGAAACAGCATTGGAACTCCCTGATAAAGAATTCAAAAGAATTATATTTAGGTATCTTCAATGGATTGAGAGACAGATCAAGGAAAACACCAACAAAATTAAGGAAAACACAGAACTTTTAGGCAGAGTCCACATCATGAAGGAACTTGAATATCATACTAAGAAATTTGACATTACCTCCCAATTCTACCAGAAAAAAAAAAAAAAAAAAACAGTCTGAACCCCAAAGGGCTGCATGTAAGAATGTACTTTTGTCTGCAAAAGAAGATGTAGTTAGTGAGTAAACTAAGGCTTGTTCCAGCTCAGAAATTAATTTTTATAAAAATAAGGAGCAAGAGCTCCAGGTTAGGTGCTGACTCAGTACATCAGTGAACTTCCAAGGCTCTGGATCAATAGTCATTCCCATGATCTTTTAGGGAAACTGAGGGACATGTAACTGGAATCTGGAACTCTGAGGCAACCTCCAGAAGGAGGCAGGTCCTCTTCTTGTTCAACTTATCCAATTCTCAAGTTTCTCCAAAGTAAACTTCTAGGCAAATGACCACTGATACTCTGAGGGACGGGGCCAGGAGAACAGAGCAGGAATGTGGTAGTTCAGTTTGTGTGTCAACTAGGCTGGACCTGGTTGAGTGTCTGCAAAGTTGGATGTAGTATTCCCCATGATGAGACTGGTAATCAACTCCATGGTGGAATCTACTGTGAGCAGCTGAGTAGGTGCCTTAAAGAATGTGGTCTGCTTTCTGTATATAAGCAGAAGCCTTGGGGAATGGTCTTGAGCTTATGGCATGCTTGAAACCTGCATCTAGCCGTTTTGTTGTTCAGTAGCCTGCCATGTTCTGCTGACCTTGGGGCTTAAAATGGACTTAAATTAATGGACTGCTGTGTGGTTTGGTAACATCAGAACTGTGTCTTTTTACTTGTCAACCTTGGGTTTGTCAGCCTCAGCAGCCAGCAGCTGTCTGAGTGAAGAAATGTCCCTAGCTCCAGTGGGCCAGGAGCAGGAGGGAGAGCTAGACCCCAAGGTTGAGGGACTTTCACCCAGACCCTAGAGCGTGGCACTTTGAACTTGGACATAAAGCCTCCAAACTGTGAGAGAATAAATTCCTGTTTATTAAGGCCATCCCATTTGTGGTACATTCCTGTCAGAGCAGTAATAGGTAACCAGAACAAGGAGGAAATGGCATGCACCCTTAGGCAAACTATGCCCCTAGTGAAGACACTAGAGCTTGGAGGAAACAGAAGGGGCTGAGCTACACACACCTTGGTTACAAGTACTCATACAGGACTCAGAGGTTTTGGGTGAACTATTTCACATCTCTAACCCTCAGTTTCCTTCTCTATAAGACAAGTCAATATTAACTTCCTTGCAGAGTTTTTTATAAGGATTAAATGAAACAGTGGGTGTTAACAAAGAAGGCTGACAATTCCCTAAAGATGCATGTTGTGGAAAAGTGAAAGCCCAGCCAGAGGTTACATTTTCCAACCCTTTGACATTGTGGTGGGGCCACACAGCCTAGTTCAGATTATTAGAATAAGAGTGGAAGCAATATGAATTACTTTGAAGCTTGATCCATAAAATTCTCTCGTGTAGTCATCAATCCTCTCTCTTTCTCCATCTGCCAACCAGTGGTCGATGGCCAGAGTGACTTGGAAATCATGCCCAAAGATGACAGAAAGTCCGTCATCCTGGTTCCCTGAAGAACTTCATGAGACAGAGCTCCTTCCACCCCACTTCCCACCAATTGACCATATGAGTAAAAAATACACTTCTCTGGTATTAAGTCACTGAGATTTTATTTTTATCTGCCAGAGCAGTTGTTGTTGTTATGTGCCGTTGAGTAAGACCAGACTCATAGTGACCCCTTCTTGGGTTTCTGAGGCAGTATCACTATGGAAGTATATTGCCCTATCTTCCTTCCGAGGAATGGCTGGTGGGTTTGAACCCCCAGCTTTCATTTAAGATTACCTTAGTGAATACAGTATCAAAGGACTTAGCACTGTGCCTGTCATGTAGAAGATATTCAGTAAATTAAGTCCTTTAACAAATAGTCATCAAGTCTCTAAGTATATTACAGGCATTTAACTGAATGTTGGAGATCTCTGAACAAGAAATATTCCATGTGTTCAAGGAAATTGAAAACCCAGAATAGTAAATGAGTGATTACAGAATGATATGATGAGACTATGAAAGAGATACCCAGACAGGAGAGATGGAAAGAAGTGGATGAAGGTGAAAAAAATTCAAAAGAATTAATAAGACTTGGTGGAGTCCTGACAGGGAGCTCTGCTTGGGGACACAGGAGGAAGAGGGTTTGTTAAGAAAGACATGAAACTATAGGAACAAGAGAAATAGGAACCCATAAAACTGACTGAGAATAAATGTCCCAAGTGGTCTGAGACTAACCTGATGAACAACACAAAGGAAGAATGGGAGGCAAGAAAGAGGGAGTGGGTTTGGTGGTTAAAGCCACAGAGCAGACAGATAGGAGAAATCTTGATATACATCTGCAAGATTTGTTTCACAGAGATGTCTTGGGAACTAACATGCACACTTATTTCAGATGGGTGTTGAGGGTGAAATTCATCAAGGTTTTTTTCATAAGGTTTGATTTTGAAGGAAAAGAGAAAGATGAAGTTATAGTTAAAGGTGGACAAAACATGGAAGAAACCTGAGCTAAAGGGAAAGACCCAGAGAGGGAGGGATTAAGAAGCAAGCAAAAGACAATGCAATCAACAGAATCTTTGAGAAAGAAAGGGAATCTGAGTTCAGACAGAGATTTTGCATTTAGATCACAGAACAAAGAAGTGTTTTTGTTTTGTTTTGTTTTACTCTGGGGAAGCAATTTTAAAAGGGTTGGAATGGATGTAAATAGTCTGTAGGTGTAAAGTCAGGAAGCAGAGCAAGATGCTCTCAGATGCCATGTAGTTTCCCTACAAAATAGAAGATAACAATATCTGTTGAGAAGGGGTGGGAAGGATAGGTGAGAAGTTCAAGAATCAAGGAAGTTTTAAATAGCTACTACCAATAAGAAAGTTATTGCTTGGTTATCCTGTTCAGGATTGGAGTCCAATTCAAGATTGGAAAGCATGAATGTTTTGGGCTCAATTTTTTGTCATCAACTCTGAGATCCACACAATTGTGTGAATTTTGCTAGTGGTCCAAAGGGCCCTGTGAGGTTCTGAGAAACGTATAACAATGTGGAATTGGGGATTTCTCATGAACATGAAGCAAAATGACAATAAGATAGAGATTAAAGAAATCAACAAAGTACATTGAAAGGTTAGAAGCTAAAGTCAAGATTGAATAAGGAAGCAAGGGAAATGTGGGTTTAATAGGAAAAGTTAGAGATGTTAAGGTATTAGGAGTTTTGATGTACACAATGTCTAGAGGTAGAGACAGAAAGTAGGTAGCCAGGAGAATAGGAGTCTGTGGATGTTGAACTATATGTGTGTTTATATATAAGAATTTGAGGGAGGGCAACTCCAGATGATGGCAATGCCCAAGTGTGACTAACTGTGACCCCAAGGAAGAGGGAGGATGCTATCTGAGGGCATGGCCCCTAGAAGCAGAGCTTGAGACTAAAATTCTTGTGAAAGTGATGGGAGTCCTTTCAGGAGAGAGAGAGTACAAGAAGCAGGAAAGGGTGGGAGACGAAAGCTGAGCAAAAGATGTGATCTCACCTGGAGACTAGATTTGGCCTAAATCAATGGAACTCTGGAGCACAAATTGTACCACAGAATTGGTCCCCCCTCGAGACAAGAGAGCAGCCTTTTGTACCCCATGTCAGTCTGCTGTTAGTCTCTGGCAAAATTGACTCCCATTTGATGAGGCCAACTCTGTAAAGGAAAGGGCAGATGTGAGCAGTTGTTAGAACCTGATACCAGCAGTTAGGAGACTGTTGTATCATCTTGGTGAAGGGGAACTGAACAAGACACCAACATTGTCTCCTATAAATGTAATCTTACTTCCCAAACCTATGTATGGGTTCAGGGAGAACCAATCACTACCACAGAAGAAAGCAACTGGGGGAGGTTTTGTCCTCAGGGCCAATAAAGCTTCAGTCAGCAAAGGAGATAGATTCAATGAAGAATCTGAAAGGGATAGAGAAGTTGTTCCAGAGGCAAACTGTCTAATAGAAAAGAGAATTGTAGGATGTTGGGTCTGGATAAGGGAAGCACAGAGTAACTAATGTGTTAGCGAGAGAACAGGTAACTCACAGACTCAGAGCCTAGATAAGGCACATGGAGGTAGAAAGTCTTGTGGGTTCAGCTAATGAATTCTCAACCAGGCCTGGTGGAGAAAAGGACTGGTTCACTGAAGGTAGACAACACTTTGAATCAATTCTGCTGTGAAAAAGCCCACCTCATTGTGAGCAGGGCAGCAATCCCATCACCTGGTCCCAGAACTTTTGCCTATGAGTTCTCATTCCTAAGAACCAATCCAAAGCCCAAAACTTAAACACACAGCCTCAACTTGGACCAACATCATCTTTTATGCTAGGAAATCAATCCTGTGTAGTAGTCCACATATGACTCGGGTCATGGAAAGGAAACTACATCTCCATCTCCACCTGATCTCAGGCAGGGTCTGCCTCCCTGGAATCAGTTTAAAGAACTAGATACTTATGTTCTGTTCCAGAAATTCAGAGGTAACTCAAGGAGACCACATTACATCAAATGACAAGAGGGCCATTCTTTGTGCCAATCTGAGGATGTTTGTGCTCCAGGAGACCAGCCAAGCATGCGGAAAGGCACAAAAATGGATAAAATGAAGTGTCTGGAGGTTTGTTATAATTTTTCTCTTCTTGGCACATGAACATGTCTCAAGGATTTGAGTCAGCAAATTTCTAAATCATTAAACAGTTCCAGGATCCCTAAGTGCTGAGCTAAGGAAATGACACTGTTTTTGGTATCAGAACACTATGGAATTTGTGCTTTTTGAAACTCACTATATGGGTTTGGATCGATATCTTACCTTCTCTGAATACGACTTTCCTTATCTATATATGTAAGGCAGTACCACCAACCTTCCAGGCTCTTGCATGGAACTAGTGCCAATAAACAGTACAATAGTGACAATAGTAGGTATACAACAGTTTTCCCTAGTCATGACTGCAGTCAGGGAATACTGCTCTTCAAGATCTATGGTTGAAGGCAGTCTACTTGTAGTAGTTCCAGGGAGAGGAAGACTCCTGTTCTCCTGCCACACTATGGCGGTCAGGTTGCTCCTCAATGGGCTTCCACTGCCAGGCCCAGTTTGGCCTGGTCTGTGAGCAGAACAGGCTTGAAAGAACAATGAAATCACCCAGAGTAATCTTCACCATCATCCCCTTGGCAATACAAATCCCCACCCCTTCCCTCCTCCTGAGGGTACTTTCCCTTTAGAAGCAGGAAAAACAGTTTGGGAAAGCTCATAGAAAGATAGAATACCATTTATTTGCATATCTCTGTCCTCTTTTAATAGGTCCATTTCAGGCTGTTAGATAAGTTGATGACGTAATGGCCAGATGTATGTGATAACCTGAGCAGTCTCTGCAGCAACTTCCATGCTCTGCACATTGAGAAGAAGCATGACAAGAATTCCAGTAAAAGTGTTTTCAGGGAGTAAGTAGGAAAGGGCTTTTGCTTTTGGCTTTGATCAGACTTACTGACAGCAGCCTTGTCCTTCTACTCTGAGCAACCATAGCACACAACCACCTATTTCACCTGTAGGGATAATATCGCTGGTATTGACTTCCAATTCTGAGAGCCAGAGAAAATGCTACTAATTTTTATGTGTCTGAATGCAAGGTGCTTGTAATGAAACAGCCAGGATTCCAGAAGCCATGATGCAGATAAATGAGAGATGACTGATAAGCACTGATTCAAGAGTAGAGGATGAGGAGTGAGTTGGGAAGGACATAGAGAAGCAGCAAAATATTAAGTCCCTTTTCAGACTTGAGAAATAATATTTGCAGAAACATTGAGAAGGCCTCTCTCCTCTCTCCAGGCCAATGATGCTAGTATCTGGAATCTCAAAATAGTCACTCCCAGTAACCAGTGCATTGAATGAGCTGGCACAGCAGGGTGCAAATAGGAAGTCCCTTTATTCTTTTCATCATTTCTCATTAAATGTTCTGTATGGATGTTTCTTCCCACTATCATCCCTGGATGAAGTCCCAACTTGTTCTCATAGCTCCCCCTCCAAAATAAAATAAAATAAAAACCTCATTGCTGTTGAGTCAGTTACAACTCATAGCAACCCCTATAGGACAGCATAGTACTACCCCATAATTGTGCAATTGTTAAGTGCATGGCTGGTAACCAAAAGGTTGGCAGTTTGAACCCACCAGGCTCTTTGTGGGAGAAAAATGTGGCAGTTTGCTTCCATAAAAATTACAGCCTTGGTTGCTATAGGTCAAAATAAAATTGAAAACAATGAGTTTGGTTGTTTGTTTTTGGTTAAATCTTTAAAGAAGAAGACTGTCACAGTCTTTCTGCAAAGCAGTGGATGGTTTTGAACTGCTGCCCGAATCTCCTTAATAACAAAAGTAATTTTCAATTTAAAATAAAACCTCCAGATTCTTTGTTCATTTTGAAGCTTCTTTCATCCTCTTTACTTTTTTTCTCCTTCCTTCATCTCCCCAACTCACAATCCTTCTCACTTGGTTACCTCAGAATGCTCTATCCAGTCCTGACCCCTGTTCTGAGTCAAATACAAGTTCCTTAGTTTTCCCAAATTCCAGAGGGTCACATGCCAAGCTCTCTAAGTGGTTCTCTTGATGCCTCCCTCTTTTGGGATATAAGATGGGAGGTGAGGAGAATGGGCGACTCCTTTCTCCAATAGGCAAATGGAAACTTTCTCTAAAGACAACTTCTCTGTCCACTCTTCTAGGTTCTTTTAGGCTAATGGCTGCAAAACTGATTTTATGATTCCTTTATATGCCCTGCTCGGAAGGAAGGTTGGTCAATCTACTTCTGTAGTGATAGTGCCTCAAAAACCCAAGGAGGGGTCGCTATGAGTCGGGTCTGACTCAATGGCATATAACAACAACAACAACAACTCATATGCCCTGCATGGTTTTCTACAAACTATTTTATTGTTATCATCCTTTGGGAGCTCAGCAGAAAATGATTCAGAAAGTCTCAGTTTAACCTTCTGTAAGATAGTTTTCTTTTCTTTTTTCACATAACTTCAGAGCCAGTAGATATATAAGAGAACTTAACAACAACAAAAAAAAAAGGTATAAAACCAAGTCTCTGGTATAAGGGGGTTGCCCAAGGCTGCCTGGGAGGTGAGCAACTGAACTAGGCTTATACCCCTGATCTCAGACCTCTAGGATTAGTGGCCTTCCAAACACCACATTTATATTGAACCTAAATTGACAGTTTTAGATGAAGATTTTCTGAGTTGAATAATACATCATTAAAAATATATTATTCCCCAAATGCCCATCAACAGATAAATGGATAAACAAAATATAGTATACACATACAATGGAATATTACTCTGCCACAAAGAGAAATGAAGTCCTGGTGCATGCCAATACTTGGATGAACCTTGAAAACATTATGCTGAATGAAGTACATCAATCACAAAGTATTGTATGATCTCATTAATATGAAGTACCTAGAATAAGCAAATATGTAGAGACCTCAGTTTAAAAGTGGTTACCAGGGGTGGAAGGTGGGAGAATGGGGGACATTATTATTATTCAGGAAGCTTTGGGTTTTTGTTTAAGAAGATGGAAAATTTAGCAAAGATATTGGTTATCATTGCACAACATGATTGACATTACTGATCTCACTGAATTGTATATATGGAAAATACTGAATTGACAAATCTTGTGTCATCTATATTTTTTCAATAATAAATATATGTATGTGCATATGTTTATTAATCCAAAACACTAGGATATATTTTCTAAATGCTTCTAACTGCATTTTTTACAGAGAGCTTTTGTCTCCATTTCCCTAGGGGAAGAGAGGGGAATCAATCATTTTGAAGTCAAGGAGAGGAGCTTGGCTAAGCAACAGAAAACATGCCTTATCACTTGCCCCCAATACTGCAATCCATTCCCAGGTTAAGAATTTTCTAACTTTTCTTTTCTCTCTTAGTGTTCTTCCCTCTCCTTCCCTCAGCCCCCACCACACCTCCCCACTACATGAGGCTGTTTAAATTCTGGAAGTAGAGCTCCCATCTGCTCAAGTCTTTCATATCACCATGGTTACTAGGCCCAGAGTAGTCTCTGTGGAGACAGAGGCAGAACAGTAACCACGGACAACTACATTGCAAGAGGCAGTAAAAGTGAGGGTTTTATTTAGCCCTCTGTTAAACTGGCATACTTCTACCTATATGATGATTTTTTCTTTTTAAATTGTTTGTAAGACTTTAAAATAATATGTGCTTGGGTAATCCCCCTATAAAACAAACAAACAAAAAACCTACTGCCAGTGAGTCAATTCCTACTCATAGTAACCCTCACTGGGTTTCCAAGGTGGTAAATCTTTATGGAAGTAGATTTCCTTATCTTCCTTCTGAGGATCATCTGATGGTTTTGAACCACCAACCTTCTGCTTAGCAGCCAAATGTCTTAGACACCATCAAAGCTCCTTAATACCCTATAGCTAACTGTATTTATTGAAAAATTCAACATTCAGAGTGTGCTACATCTGACATGCCAGGGTGAGTGGTGACTGATGGGAAGGTAGTGACCAGATCTCAGGCTCTCTCAGCTCACAACCATGGAAAAGGGTAGAGCTATGACAACCCTGGATAAAGGTGATGGCAGAGTATACAGGAAAGTGAGCAGTGTGGGGTGAGTTGTAAAATAAATACAAAAGACAATGGAAAAAACTGATGTTGCTTATAATTCATGGTCTCTGAAAATTTGATTGTGGCCCCAAGAATAGTCTCAATGACATCACAGGCTCTGCGCACAACTGCCCCCCAAACACACACATACCACCAGGTGGGATTTTTATACCTCAGGCCATAATACATGCCCTGAGCTTATATGCTATTGAAAGAAGGAAGATGTTGATGTATGCAGAGGTAAAGAAAGACTTCTCACTTAGTGTAAAAGAGAATGGACTTCAGAATCAGAAGGTCTTGGATTCCAGGCTAGGCTTTGCTTTCGACCATTTGGGGGATTGCACAAGTCATTTCTCCTTCTTTGAAGTGGGATGGGGATGTTGTGTTAAATGCTGAATTAAAGCAGAAGATATCAACCTTGACTGCATATAGCAAACATTGTTGTTGCTGTTGTTTGCCGTTAAGTAGGACCCAACTCATTGGGACCTGTCCTTGGGTTTCCAAGGCAGTATCACTACAGAAGTAGATTTTCCAACCTTCCTTCCAAGGAGTGGCTGGTGGGTTTGAACCGTCAGCCTTCTGGTTAGCAGTCAAGTGTGTTAGGTGCTACGCCACAAGAGCTCCTAATTATAGTATTGTTGTTGTTGTTGTTATGTGCCGTCGAGTTGGCCCCGACTCATAGCGACCCCTCCTTGGGTTTCTGAGGCAGTATCACTACGGAAGTAGGATTGCCCAACCTTCCTTCCGAGGAGTGGCTGGTGGGTTTGAACCGCCAGCCTTCTGGTTAGCAGTCAAGTGCTTTAGCCACTATGCTACCAGAGCTCCTAATTATAGTATTAGGAAGTAAATTATAAGCATCTGTTAAAACAAACAAGCTAGCATTAAATGTAATCATAGGGACAAAGCATCCAAGGTTCATTTTCAGTGTTGCAGAATAATGTATTACACAATAGAATTAAATAATATATGATATGATAAGATCCACTCTGAAATATTCAACAGCAGTGAGTTTTTTGATCTATATACATATACATTTTCAACTGCCTCATAAGCATGTGAGAGCTGGACAATGAATAAGGAAGACCAAAGAAGAGCTGATGCTTTTGAGTTGTGGTGTTGGCAAAGAATGCTGGAAGTACCATGGACTACTAAAAGAACTAACAAATCTGTCCTGGAAGAAGTGCAGCCACAATGCAAACATCAGTAATTGTATATTCATGCCCTGAACCATTAAATCATTATGTCAGAGTCCCAGAAAACAGAGCTTAGCAGCATTTTTTTTTTTAAACTTTCTCAGATGATTTAAATGGCTTGTCAGATTGAAAGTCACTGACCCAAGGGCACTCCAAGCTGCATTCCAGATCTGGGCTATAACTCTATGAGAAAATTGTATGTTCCTTATGAGCAAGAGGTAATGCCCAGGGTGGACCACACACAGGTGTGGCCAACTGGTGGAAGGCATTGCTGCAGGAATGCTTCTGCAGGCACAGAATTTCCTTAGGACTGCCACCCGCTGCACACTCTGGTGTGGGCACAGCCAGTGTTGAAGGGAGTCCGGAAGCACTGTTCTGCCAAAATCAGCCCATGAGGCTGCTGCCAGGAGCATTGAATGCTGGTCTGCTTGGCCATAAACCAGCTGCATAGGCTTAAAAATGTCATTGCACTCACAACCACAGTTGCATCATCTTTAAAATGAAAGAGGCAATATTTTGAAAGGGTTAAAATACAAGCTCTGGAGCCATGTAAAATCAGACCCTGAGAATGTACTAACTGTGGGGGCTTAAGAAAGTTATTTAAACTTTCTGAGCTTTGGTTTCCTCACCAGTAAAATGGGAAGAGTAATCGTAAACAGATCAAAATAATGTTGAAAGATTCACTGAACTAATTTCTGTAATATGTTTAGCAGGGCCTGTTTCTATAAGTACTCAACAGATGTTGGAATTGACCAATCAATAATTAAAATGTTTGGACTAGATAAGCTCTCCCACTGCCATCAAGTCAATTCCAACTGATAGAGACCCCCATTGGGTCTCCATGGTGTAAATCTTTATGGAAGCACATTGCCTCATCTTCCTCCCACAGAGCCATTGGTGGATTTTACCTGCCGACTTTCTGGTTAGCATTCAAATGCCTTACCCACTGAGACACCAGAGCTCCTTCAGATACTCTTGAGGGGTTATTATCTGTCACTGGTGCTAGGCACCAAGGAATAAAGCAAATCTTTGGCACATAGTGAAGGGAGAGATTTTGCATGCAGAAAGAACAGAGGCAAAGGAAGCTGTGTTGGTTACCTAGCACAACTTTTAACAGAAATATCACAAACGGGATGGTTTAACAAACAGGAGTTTATTCTCATAATTTGGAGGCTTTAAGTCCTAGTTCAAAGTGCCAGGCACTAGGGGTTGGGGGAAAGCCCCTTGACCTTGAGCTTTAGCTCTGCCTCTTGCTCCTGGCCCACTGAAGCTGGAAGCTCTTCTTCACTCAGACAGCTACCAGCTGCTGAGGTTACCAAGCCCAAGGTTGACAAGTAAAAAGGCACCATCCCAATATCACCAAATCAAATGGCAGGCCATTAATTCAAGTCCATTCAAAGTCTCAAGGTCGATGGTATATATAAAATCTTGAAAGAGAAAAATTTTCAACGAAGAATTATATACCCTTAAATATAATGGTGAAATTAGGCATTTCCAGATAAGGAAAAACTAAGGGAATTTGTTAAAACCAGACCAATCTTACAGGAGGCACTAAAGGGAGTTCTTTGAACAGAGCCAAAAATAGCAAACAACATCCATCCATTAATACACAAGACAACATAACCCAGTACCACAGTGATGGACATATTCAAAATAAAATAAACTTACAAGATTGTAAACAGGGAACCAGAAACAAAAATTGGCAAATGAGGACAACTACAAACTAAAAAGAGAAGAAATACAGTGTAGTTACAGAACTTCTAAATGGTGAGGAAGTCAAGAGAGTTGCAAGATAGAATGGACTATTCTAAACTTAGGGAGAAAATCATAAATCACAGGGAAACCTCAAAGAAAAATGATAAACCTTCACATCACAATAAAAAAGAGGACAAGCACAGATATTCAGCAATTACTAAAGCAACAGCAACAAAGGATATGATAACATGATTCATAAATATAATAAGCTCAGCACAGAAAATAATATGGAAAAAAGAAACCAGGGACACAATGAAAAAACACATAACAAAATGATAGCAACCAGTTTATACTTGTTGATAATTACACTGAATGTTAATGGATTAAATGCACCACTCAAGAGATAGAGAGTTGCAGATTGGATAAGAAAGCAAAACCCGTCAATATTCTGTCTACAAGAGACACACCTTAGAGACAAAGACAGAAATAGACTGAGTGAAGAAAAAATAACCACTGCGGTCAAGTCGGACCTGACTCATTGTGACCCCTTCTTGGGTTTCTGAGGCAGTATCACTATGGAAGTAGACTGCCCAACCTTCCTTCCGAGGAGTGGCTGGTGGGTTTGAACCAGCAGCCTTCTGGTTAGCAGTCAAATGTCTTAGGCACTACACCACCAGAGTTCCCATCATCAAAGAGCAAGAGTGGCAATATTAATTTCTGATCAAATTGACTCTAAGACGAAAACCACCATATGAGACAAGGAAGGACATTGTATAAATGATTAAAGGATCAAATAAACAAGAAGATATAACCATAATAAATATCTATGGAGCCAATGAAAGAGCCCAAAAATACATAAATCAGACTTTAAAAGAGATGAAAAGGCAAATAGATGACTCCATAGTCATAATGGGAGACTTTAATACACTACTTTCAATGAAAGACAGAGTAACTGGAAGAAACTCAATAAAGATGCAAAAGAGCTAAACAATACAATCCACCAACTTAATCTTATAGACATCTGCAGAGAACTTTGCCCAACAACAACATAATACACAATCTTTACCAGTGCACATGGAATATTTTCCATGATAGGCCATATGTTAGGCCATTAAGCAAGCCTTAATAAATTTAAAAGCATTGAAATACTGAAAAGTGTCTTCTCAGATCATAATGCAATCAAAATAGAAATCAACAATAGGAAGATCAACAGAAAAAGAGTAAACTGAACAACACCCTCTTTAAGAAAGACTGGGTAAGAGAAGAAACAAAAATTGAAATTCAAAAATTCCTTGAATCAAACAAGAATGAAAACACAACATACCAAAATCTTTGGGACACAGCAAGAGCTGTGATTAGAGGCTAATTTATAGCAATATATGTACACATAAAGAAAGAAGAGAGAGCCAAAATCAACACTTTAAACCAACATCTCCAACAATTAGAAAAAGAATAGCAAGAAAAGCCTACAGTCACCAGAACACAGGAAATAATAAAGATTTGAGCAGAAATAAATGAAACAGAAAATAAAAAGACAATAGAAAAAAGCAACAGACCAGAAGTTGGTTTCTTGAAAAGATCAATAAAATTGACAAACCACTGGCAAATTTAACAAAGGAAAAGAGGGAGAAAATACAAATAACATGAATTAGAAATGAAATGAGTGACATCACAAGAGTACCAACAGAAATAAAAAGGATAATAAAAGGATACTATGAAGAACTGTACTCCAACAAATTTGAAAATCTAGAAGAAATGGGCAGATTTCTAGAAACACACCACTTACCTAAACTAACACAGACTATTGAACAGATCCATAACAAAATAAGAAATGGAACAGGTCATAAAAAAATTATCAACTAAAAAAAGGCCTGGCCCAGACAGTTTCACCGGAGAATTCTACCAAACATTCAGAGAAGAACTGACACCAATCTTACTCAAACTATTCCAAAACAGAGAAAAGGATGGAATCCTCCCTAACTCATTTTATGAAGCAAGCATAACCTTGACACCAAAACCAGGCAAATACATCACTCAAAAGGAAAACTACAGACCATTGTTCCTCATGAATATAGATCCAAAACTCTTCAACAAAATCCTAGCCAGTACACTCCAAGAACATATCAAGAAAATCATTCATTATGAGCAAGTAGGGTTCATATCAGGTATGCAAGGATGGTTCAACATTAGAAAAACAATCAACATCATCCACCACATAAAGGAAACAAAGGAGAAGAACCACATGCTCATATCAATTGATGCAGAAAAGGCATTTGATAAAATCCAACACCCATTCTTTATCAAAATTCTCAGCAAAATAGGAATAGAAGGGACATTCCTCAACATAATAAAGGGTATCTATGCAAAACCAATAGCCAAAATTATTCTTAATGGAGAGAGACTGAAACCATTCCCCTTGCAAACAGGAACCAGACAAGGATGTCCTCTATCACTTCTATTCAAAATTGTCACCACTTCTATTAAACATTGTACTGGAAGTCCTAGCCAGGGAAATATGGCAAGAAAAGGAAATCAAAGGCATCCAAATTGTAAGGAAGAAGTCAAACTATCCCTATTTGCTGATGATATGATCTTATACCTAGAAAACTCAAGAGACTCAGTCAAAAATCTCCTGGAACTAATTGAGAGATTTAGCATCATGGCAGAATATAAGATCAACATCCAAAAATCAGCTGGATTCCTCTACACCAGCAAAGAGATTGCTGAAAAAGAAATAAGGAAATCAATATCATATACAATAGGTACCAAAAAATGAAAATACTTGGGAATAAATCTTACCAGGGACACAAAAGACCTGTATGAAGAAAACTATGAAAAACTACTTCAAGAACCCATAAGAGATCTACATAAATGGAAGAACATCCCATGCTCATGGATAGGAAGACTGAACATTGTGAAAATATCAATTCCACCCAAAGTAATCTATACATTCAATGCAATCCAAGCCCAGATCCCATCAACATTTTTTAAGGATATGGAAAAAACAATTACTAACTTTATGTGGAAAAGAAAGAGACCCTGGATAAACAAAGCACTATTGAAGAAGAAGAACAAAGTAGGAGGTCTCACACTGCCGGATCTCAAAACTCACTATACAGTCACAGTAGTCAAAACTCCTGGTTTTGGTACAATGACAAACACATAGACAAAGGGAATAGAATTGAGAACCCAGAAATAGGTCCATCAACCTATGGTCAGCTGATCTTTGACAAAGGGCTGAAATCCATTAAAGGGGGAAGAGAATGTTTATTTAATAAATGGTGCTGGCAAAACTGGATATCCATTTGCAGAAAAATGAAGCAAGATCTGTACCTCACACCAAACACAAAACCTAACTCCAGATGGATCAAAGACTTAAATGTGAAACCTAAAACTAAAAAGTTCCTGAAGGAAAAACTAGGGGCAAATTTAGGGGTCTTAATAAATGGCATAAATAGACTATCAAGCATAACCCAAAATGCCCAAACAGCAGAAGAGAAACTAGATGTTTGGGACCTTCTAAAAATTAACTTTTTATGTGCTTCCAAAGACTTCTCCAAAAGAGTCAAAAGAGAACCTACAGATTGGGAAAAAATATTTGTCAATGACATATCTGACAAGGGACTTATCTCTAGAATTTATAGAAAACTCTAACACCTCAATAACAAAAAGACAAATAATCCAATTAAAAAATGGGCAGAAGACATGAATAGACACTTCACCAAGGAGGATATTCAGGTGGCCAAAACACATGAAGAAATGCTCATGATTGTTAGCCATTAGAGAGATGCAAATCAAAACAACAATGAGATATCATCTTTCCCCAGCCGTAGCAGCAAAGTTCAACAAGACAGAAAATTAAAAATGTTGATGAGGATGTGGAGAGATTGGGACTCACATACACTGCTGGTGGGACTGTGAAATGGTACAACCACTGTGGAAAGCAGTATGGTGATTCCTTAAAAAGTTGGAAATAGCCATACCATTTGACCTAACCATTCCATTACTATGTATATATCCTAAAGAAGTGAGAGCCATGACAAGAACAGACATATGCACACCCATGTTCATCATAACACTATTTACAATAGCCAAAAGATGGAAATAACCTAGGTGTCAATCAACTGAAGAATGAATAATCAAACCATGATACATACACACAATGGAATACTATACAACCCTAAAGAGTATCTGCAAAACACCACATAATGTGGATGAACTTGGAGGACATAATATTGCGTGAAATAAGTCAATCACAGATGGACAAATATTGTATTTGTCCATTATTGTAAAAGTCAAGGACAGTATATATGGAAGGAAATTTTCTTTGTTGGTTACTAGAGGTGGGAGGGTAGGGTAGGGAAATGTTAGATAGGTAGAGATAAGTATTGATTTTGGTGAAGAGAGGGGCAATGTACCAAATGTGAGTGATCAACATGGTGGCATTGAGGAAGAAGAAGACTGTGTTGGATTGGGTTCTCTAGAAAAACACAAAAACCAGCAAAGTATATATATATATATATAT
>NW_006921774.1:3219974-3230298 GCF_000298275.1 Orycteropus afer afer | reverse complement strand
GCAGTCATGTGATCCATCATGGGAAACACCACTCACAAGTGAAGTCCAGCCAAGTTGACACATCTTCAACTATCACAAAGACATAGAGAGGTACACGGGAAGTGCAGGCAACAAAGATGAACCCTTTTACACATACAGTACTGCATTGTCAGTTCAGTGTAGGCAAACACGTGTATATGGGTGGATAGATGGGTGGACAGGCTGATTTATTAGGTATGTCTATGCAGCAGGGAGTGTTTCCAAGACCATTTATAGGGCTGGCAGACAATGGTTCTACAAGTGTATTTGTATGTTCTGTAAGAATTCTAAGGTGAATAGTAGAGCTGACAAGGGACAAGGTTGTAGTCACTTCTTGGTCACAGCCAGCTACCCAGAGGGAGCGAGTAGTTGAACTGGTGGGCTCAGGACCATAGTTGCAGGGGACAAGCTCAGGTGGCATAACAAACTACAGAAAACATTGTTCCACCTCCACTTTGGGGGTAGGGATTGGAATCTTAAAAGCTTGCAAGCAGCCATCTAGACACAGCAATGGGTCTCCCCTCATCCAGAGCAAAGAAAAATGAAGAAAACCAAAGATTCATGGAAACAATTAGTCCTTGTGACTGGTACACCATGTGATTGTCAGCCTATATGACGATGAGACCAGAAGAACTAGGAGGTGCCCAGCTACCACTGTCAACCACTAGGAGGGGAATCTGTGTAGGAGATCCTGGATAGAAAGGGAAAACAATGTGGAACAAAACTCAAATCATTTGGAAATAAAAAAGTGGGGGCACCATGTCTGCTGGTCTGATAGAGCCTGGGGGAACCACTGAGACTATGGCCCCTAGCTGCTCTTCAGATCTGGAATTGAACCCACACCTGTGGCTTCCAGCTAAACAGAAGACAGGCATATGAGCTGAACATTTGCCCGAGGTAGATACACTCCACGGAGAGAACAATCATGGGAGAAAGAAGGGCTGCTTATGCACAAGGAGACAGCTCAAGGGGCAGGTGTGCATGGAGGGTTGGACACAGGGAACTAGTAACTATTGGGAGGAAGTGGGAGGGGAGCTGTTGTATTGGGGTAAACTGGAGTCAATGTCATAAGACAAAGTATATGTGAACTGCTATATGGAAAGTGAATTTGCTCTGTAAACTTTCACCCAAATCACACATACACACACAAAATGTCCCAAGTTTGGCAGAGCTTGGAAGGCTGCTGAACAATGACTCAGCTACATGTAGGGTTCAAGTATGCCATAAGCTAGAGACCCTACCCAAACTGCTTCTTATATACAGGAAGTAGACCACATCCCTAAAGCAGATACTCAGCTGCTTGTGGTAGATTCCACCATGGAACTGACTGCCAATCTAATCATGAGGAAAAACTACCACCAGTTGCTCAGCCACTTAACCGGGCCCCAGCAAGCTGACACACAAATTTAACTACCACAGAAGCTGAGAAACCTGAACACGCATATGAATAATAAACAGGGTACATAGATTATTGAGAACAGGGAACTACACTCAAGGAAGAAATGAGATTTCACTTTGGACAAAAGTACAAGAATAAGTTATTGAGGCCTTTAGTATCAGGGTATAGATTTTGAGCATTTCATTTAACAAGTGATTCCAAATATTTTTAATTAGTGAATTTTGTGTCAAACAAAACCTTTAAGGCATTTGATTGTATACAACAAATCAGAAGAGTGGTTCTTGAGTTGCAGGCAGCTTCAGGATCCAGAATCCCTGGTCACCAAGGGCTGCAAGGACAACTGCACTGATGGCCTATGACTAGGAAGGGAAATAGCAAGGAGGGAGACAACCTGAGCTGTTGACTTTCCACTGTCTGGAGGGTGCAGCCATTTTGATTGTTTACATGCAGCAGCCATTTCGGATATTTAAAGTGACCAAGGGTGCAGCCATTTTGAATCTTTACAAGTGGCAACCATTTTGGATTTTAAAGTGATAACATTCTCACTCAGATTCCAGGGACCTAAGAATTGGTTCTGTTTGCCAAGGTTGGCAGGAACATATAAGAGACTGACAACAGGAAAGGAGACAAGTGGTAAGTGTATAAGTACTGTCAATAGTGAATAGCACAGTACCCTGCTTGCATAGATAACATACAAAAAAAACATAGAAAAAGAAAATCGTGGGCAAATCACTCCAACATACAATCACCAGTTAAATATAAACACGAAAATGTCACAAAGCCTTGGAGACAACAGAGCATCATAGTCCACACAAAGAAGCAAGATAAAGCAGGAAAAACAAGGGACCAGGATACAGATTCAAAACACATCCCTGAGGAAGACACAGCATTGGAACTCCCTGATAAGGAACTCAAAAGAATTATATTTAGGTATCTTCAACAAATTGAGAGGCAGATCAAGAAAAACACAGAGAAAACCCTAGAACAATTTTGAAAGACAATACAAGAGCAAAATAACAAAAAAAAAAAAAAAGAAAAATTAGAAATGATACAAAATCTACACACAGAAACTCAGAAGATAAACAGTAAATTTTCAGAACTAGATAAGACATTGAATGGACAAAGGAGTAGAATTGAATCAATGGAAGAATTAGGGAGATTGAAGGCAAATACCAGAACATGTTTTTGGAAAGGGATAAAACAGAAAAAAGATCAAAACAAAATGAATAAAGCCTAAGGTTCATGTGGGATACCATCAAAAGGAATAACCTACATGTAATTGGAATTCCAGAAAAGGAAGAGAAAAATAAAACCACAGAAAAAGTTGTCAAAGATTTGTTGGAAGAAAATTTTGCTGGTATGATGAAAGATGAGACTATATCCATTCAGAAAGTCCAACGAACCCCAAACAGGATAGACCTCAAAAGAAAATCACCAATACGTATCATCATCAAACTTACCAAAACCAAAGACAAAGAAAAAATCATGAGAGCAGCACAGGAAAAATGAAAAATTTCCTTCAAGGGGCAATCAATAAGACCAAGCTCGGATTTTTCAACAGAAACCATGCAGGCAAGAAGACAATGGGATGATATATATAAAACACTGAAAGAGAAAAATTTCCAACCAAGAATTATGTACCAGCAAAGTTGTCCCTCAACTATGATGGTGAAATTAAGACATTTCCAGATAAGCAGAAATTAAGGGAATTTGTTAAAACCAGACCAACCTTACAAGAGATGCTAAAGGGAGCCCTTTTGACAGAGACACAACAGCCAACAACAACTGACCATTAACACACATGATGATATAACCCAGAAACCAACCCAGCTGTGGAAGTATTCAAAGCAAATAAGCCTACAAGATTGTAAACAGGGAACCAGAGACATCAATTGAAAAATGAGGACAACTACAAGCCCAAAAGAGGGAAAAGACTGTGTCATTACAGAACTTCTAGATGGTCTAGGAGCTCTGGTAGAATAGTGCCTAAGGCACTTGACGCTAACCAGAAAGCTGGGGGTTCAAATCCTCCTCAGAAGGAAGGTGGGGCAATCTACTTCCATAGTGATACTGCCTCAGAAACCCAAGGAGGAGTCACTATGAGTCGGGTCCGACTCTACAGCACATAACAACAACAACAGATGGTAAGGAAATCAAGACAACTACAAGATAGAACGGACTGTTCTACACTTGGGAAGGAAACTATAAATTACAGGGTAACCTCAAAGAAAAAGGTTAAACCTTCACATCAAAAAAAAAAAAAAAGGACCAGCATAAATATCCAGCAAAAAACTAACACAATAGCAATGAAAGAAGCGATAACATGATTCATAAACAAAATGAGCTCAGCATAGAAAATTATATAGAACAAAGAAATCAACACCACAAAAAGCACATAACAAAATTGACAGCAAAAAATTGATATTTTCCAGTAATTACATATCTTGCAAGGAACTTATCTCTAAGATTTATAGTGGAAGAGTGGATGACCAAACTATGGTACATACACATAATGCAATGCTATGCAGCACTAAAGAATAATGTAGAGTATGCGAAACATCACATAATATGGATGAACTTGGAGGACATTATGCTCAGTGAAATAAGTCAATCACAGAAGGACAAATATGGTATTATTTTGCTGTTGTGGAGGGTCAAGGAAAGGTTTATATATGGAGGGAAACTTTCTTTGTTGGTTGCCACCAGTGGGAGGGGAGAGGAGGGAACACAACAACAACAACAAAAAAATGCATTGACCCATGTCACTTTAATTTTGTGTATTTCACTGTACATAAATTATATTTCAATAAAATGCATTAAAATGATAAATATAAAAGATTATATACAGTCTTCAGTATGGTTTACACTTTACCATAAAATAAAAATCCTCACACCTGCACTAATAAGCAGCATCACAATAAATGGAGAAAGGATTGAAGTTGTCAACGATTTCATTTTGCTTGGCTGTACAATCAACACTCATTGAAGCAGCAAACAAGAAATCAGATGATGTATGCACTGGGCAAATGTGCTGCAAAAGAGTTCTTTACAGTGTTAAAGAGCAAAGATGTCATGTTGAAAACTAAGGTGTGCCTAACCCAAGCCATGGTGTTTTCATATGCGTGTGAAAGCTGGGTAATGAAAAAGAAAAGTTCATGCTTTTGAATTATGGCGTTGGCAAAGAATACTGAAAATAGTGTAGTGCCTAAGGCACTTGACTGCATACCAGAAGGCTGGCAGTTCAAACCCACCAACCACTCCTTGGAAGGAAGGTTGGGCAATCTACTTCCGTAGTGATACTGCCTCAAAAACCAAAGGAGGGGTCGCTATGAGTTGGGTCCTACTCGATGGCACATAACAACAACAACAACAACAGCTAGAAGAACTAACACATCTATCCTGGAAGAAGTGCAGCCGCAATGCTCCCTGTAAGGGAGAATGGGCAAACTTTGTTTCACCTTCATTGGTCAGTTTGCAGAAGGGAGCAATCTTTGGAGAAGGATATCATTCTTGTTAAAGTGAAGGGTCAGAGAAAAAAGGAGAAGACCTTCAACAAAATAGATTGACCCAGTGCCTACAATTATTGGCTCAAGCATAACAAGGATTGTGAGGCTGGCACAGGACCGCACAGTGTTTTGTTCTGTTGTACATTAGGGTTGCTATGAGTTGAAATTGACTCAATAGCACCTAACAACAACAACAACATACATGTACATATGTATGTGTGTTTCTTAGCTATCCATGACATAACTTCTTTTTTTAAATGCAACTATATTTGTGATGAACACAAATGTGGCGTATGCCATTTTAGTGGAATGGGATGAAATGGATTATAAAATTTTTAGTGGATGTAGGCTACTAAGAATTTTAGTATATACCACATTTTCTACAAAAACAATATTCCTTATTCTACAACAAAGAAAATGAGTCAGCAACTTAATTGTTTCAACAATCAATGTAAAATTCTGTTGATTTCCCACAATGAAAAATTGACGTTCACCAATTTTGCTTTAAATGTCTCAGACTTCAACTTTGATGCTTGTTCCATAATAAATGCTGTATTTATAGCTGAACAAATTAAAAGATGTCATAAAAGAAAATTTAATGATCAGAAAACAAATATTAGAAAAAAATTACTATGCTTTATTTTAAATAGAGTTAGACTCAACACCCCATGCCAACTTCTTGTTTGTTAGAAAGGGGTAGTATACTACCAAGAGACATGCCAAGATAAGGCATTTCAATTACACAAAAGAGTTGTAGGAGACAAGTGCCAGAGAAGGTGTTGAAGTGGTTGTTGTTGTTGTTGTTATGTGCCGTTGAGTTGGACCCAACTCACAGAGACTCCTTCTTGGATTTCTGAGGCAGAATCATTATGGAAGTAGATTGTCCAACCTTCCTTGCAAGGAGTGGCTGGTGGGTTTGAACTGCCAGCCTTCTGGTTAGCAGTCAAGTGCCTTAGGCACTATGCTACCACGGCTCCTACTGAAGTGGTAGGGGCCTTATAGCTTAAACAACCTTGTTCATGGGTGCCCGCCTGACCCTGTATAAACTTTATTTCCAACTGACACTCTCACACACTAGAGCTGGTATCAATTTCATTTAGTGCCGTACCAGTCTCCTTTCACTGTGGTGCTCATTTTTCCTTGTGTTCTGTCTGCTTCGCAACTATTGGTCTTTTCTTAGGTCAACTGGTGCCCCTGTTTTATTGATGCCCTAAGTACATGCTTACCTTGCTTATCAGGTCATCCATCCCTGCCTGTTTTTCATCCAAAACATAATGTGGACTCCATGGGGAGCTGGGATGTTGTTGTTTTAACTGTTTTAATAATCCCTGTGTCTCTTTGCTTTCAATGAGTCTTGGAAGCTGTTTATTAAATATTGATTGGATGAATGAAATATGAAGATTGAATGAGATCATGCATGTTGAGTCCTGGGACACAGTCCACATTCAACAAATGGCAGCAGTTACTTCTGAATGGCCTCTTCTGGCCAGTCACCACGCTGAGTCCAACCTGTAACTTTCTACTCTGAATCTAGAGAACACCATTAACCATAGGACAGCACTGAGCCTCTGAGATACCTGTCCTCATATAGAGTCAAGCATATATTTAAGAATGTGCAAGCTGTTTGCACTCTCCCTTGATCCTTATCAAATAGAAGAGCCTTGATCTTGAGAGGGCCCTGCATATATTCCATCATCTTTCTTTCCTCTAGACACATCACTCACCCAGACTCACCATGTGAATCACAGGCATTCAGCTCATTCCTAAATGCTTTCCTCTGTGTAAGACTGGAAAGCTGAACTCTAATTAAACACATGCATGGTCCCACTTTGTTCTATTAGAAAAGCCTCTGCAGTAGAATGTAGTGACATGAATTGTGAATCTGACACTATTTTGCTTGCCAAAAAAAAAAAAAACCACAAGTCTTCCGTGATGACTTGGGCCCCTATAGCATGAGACTTACACAACTTCTGTCAGAAATGAGATAATGCTGTAAAAATGACAGATTAGTCAAAGGAATTTCAACATGACTTAAATATCGAAAGAGCAACTTTGTTAGTGTTTTATGATTTGAGGACCTTTTCTTACAAACCAAAAGTAATGACTACACCTTATTCATTTAAATGAGCTTCAGAGTTTTCTGAATAAAATGGTCTGTTGATTTAAGATTAGCCTATTTCCTGTGTTCTAGATACTGGTCTAGCAGCTCTGGTAGCACAGTGCCTAAGGCACTTGACTGCTAACCTGAAGGCTGGCGGTTCAAACCCACCAGCCACTCCTCGGAAGGAAGGTTGGGCAATCCTACTTCCGCAGTGATACTGCCTTGGAAACCCAAGGAGGGGTCGCTATGAGTCGGGGACGACTCGACAGCAAATAACAACAACAACAACAGATACTGGTCTAGTCCCTGCTGAGACCCTAATCAGAGTCCTGAGAATCCCTGCTCTCAAGGATCCACCCTCTGATAGAGGCCCACTCATGTTCACAAGTGGGAGTAACTAGTGATGGATGCTCTGATAGTGAAGAATTTGCCATAACTAAGACTCAAAAGGTGGAAGTGAAGAACTGTGCAAAGGATAGAACAGGAAAATGTCACAAAGAAGGAAGCACTTGAGCTGCATCTTACAAGATGAAGGAGGTCTGGTGGCATAGTGGATAAAGCATTTGCCTGCTAATCAGAAGGTCAGCAGTTCAAACCCATGAACACTCCACAGAAGGAAAATGAGGAGATCTACTTCCATAAGATTTGCAGCCTCAGAAACCCAATGGGGGTGGCGATGAGTCAGAATCAACTCGATGGCAGTGAATTTGGACATTTTTTTAAAAAAAGATTAAGATGAGCAGGTGTTCACCAAGCAAGCAAAGGGTATTCTGGGCAAAGGAAATAGCAGTACGAAGACATATGGGGCCAGGGAACTGTGAAGGTGGGAAAAGAATATTGGCACATATGATTTCATAGGATACACTTTTTAAATCATTATTTCTTTTTACGGAGTTTGTGAAGTTTTCTCCTAAAACTTAGCTTGTTAGAGGCTTTCAAATCAGTGGAACTTCTGTGGAAGAAAGTCTATTGGATTTCAGAGACCTCAATGAAGAACAATATGTCCTTTAGCATCTTTTGGAATAAACATATATACATATACATACACCTTGCTTACTAGCCTAATTTGATTTACACATGTATTTTCCAATATTTCTAATATGAAAATACAATGAAGTTTTCCTCTTTTCTGAGGCTCTTTGAAATAGCTCCCAATGTCCATTGAAGACAAAATCCATGCTGTTGAACTGACTTATGAGATTCTTTACCATCCAGACCCATCTACCCCTCCAACCCCATTTTTGACCACTTCTGCTTGGTACTTTGTGCTCCAATAAAATAATTCCCTGTGTGTTGTTGTTCCTTATGTATAACAGAACAAAACGTTGCCTGTCCCTCCACCATCTTCATGACTGTTGATGTTTTTGGACTTACATTCTAACAGTATATTGGACAATATATCGTTGTGATCCTTAGGCTTTCATTGTCTAATTCTTGGAAGGAGATTGCCAGACTTTTCTTCCTAGTCTGTTTTAACATGGAAGCTCTGCTGGAACCTGTCCACCATGGGTGACCATTCAGGTATTTGAAATACTGGTGGCATAGCTTTCAGCATCTCAGCAATGTGCAACCACCACAGTATGACAAACTGGAACACTTCCATTTCTTATCTCTTCATTTCTCATGTTGTCTCCTCTGCCCAAAATGTCTTTCCTATCTCTTTGCCTCATTAGTTCCATTTAACCTTCAAGACTCGACTTAAATTTCACTTTAAACTCTTTTACCCTAGGCATACTTCCTATAGACCCCACTCCTTGTTGAATTAAGAGACACTGCTCTGGGCTCTCACAAACACTATGCTTCCCTACTTTAAACAGTGCTGCCATTGTTTGCTTTCTTGAAAGCCTCTGTTTATGCAACTCCCCTCCACCAGAACTGGCTGGTCCATTTGGCATGACAAACATGGTGCCAAGGACCAATGACAATTTTAGAGACCCACAAAAATATTTAATTTATTTTAAAATCAGAAGAAAACAAATGAATTAATAACTATTGCTGTTCGGTGTCACTGAATCAGTTCCAATTCATAGCAACTCTGTACACAACAGAACAAAACACTGCTGAGTCCTGGACCACCTGCAAAACTGTTGTTATTTTTGAGCCCATTGCTGCAACTATTGTTCCAATCCATCTTGTTGAGAATCTTCCTCTTTCCTACAAACTCTCCTTTGTTGTTGTTGTTATGTGCCGTCGAGCCGGACCCGACTCATAGCGACCCCTCCTTGGGTTTCCGAGGCAGTATCACTACGGAAGTAGATTGCCCCATCTTCCTTCCAAGGAGTGGCTGGAGGGTTTGAACCGCCAGCCTTCTGGTTAGCAGTCAAGTGCCTTAGCCACTATGCTACCAGAGCTCCCCAACTCTCCTTTACCAGGCCTTATGTTCTTCTCCAGGGACTGTTCCCTCATGATAACATGTCCAAGGTATGTGAGATGAAATCTTACCATCCTCTTCTACAAGGAGAATTCCAGCTTCTTCCAAGACAGATTTGTTCATTCTTCTGGCAGTCTATATTCATGGCAAGTCAATATTCTTTGCCAACACCGTATAATTCAAATTTATCAATTCTTCTTTGGTCTTCCTTATTCATTGCCCAGCTTTCATAGGCATATGAGGTGATTGAAAATGCCATGACTTGGGTCAGTTGCACCTTATACTCAAAGTGGCATCTTTGTTTTGAATACTTTGAAGAAGTCTTTTGTAGCATATTTCCCCAATATGATATGTCATTTGATTTGTTAACTGCTGCTGGGTGTTGATTGTGAATCCAAGTAAAATGAAATATAATAATAATGATGATGTACTAATGAATCCAGCCTAGATTGTATGAATCTTTATATTAATGCAGTCATAATATATACCTTTATTTATTTTATTTTTCTTTCAAAAATATATTATAAAACAGTTCAAACAAAAAAAGACTGGTATAATGAACTCCCATGTGCCCATAACCTAGCTTCAAAAACTAATGGCTAATCTTATTTCTTTATATATACATATATTATTGTTATACTCATGCTTTAAATATCTTTACCTATATCAACCTATATCAAACCTGGTAGCTTTGGTTGCGTAGTGCCTAAGGCACTTGACTGCTAACCAGAAGGCTAGCGGTTCAAACTCACCAGTCACTTCTCAGAAGGAAGATGGGGCAATCTACTTCCTTAGTGATACTACCTTGGAAACCCAAGGAGGGGTAGCTATGAGTCGGATCCGACTCAATGGCACATAACAACAACAACATATTAAACCTATCTCTTAATTATCCACCTATAAGATATACTTCTTAATATGTTTTAAAA
>NW_006921774.1:3198500-3219874 GCF_000298275.1 Orycteropus afer afer | reverse complement strand
CCACCACCAGTCAGACATTGAGTCCTTGAGTCCCTGTTCCTGCAGCTCTGGTTTTCCTAATGTCCACCTTATTGCCTGGGAGTGTATTCACTGAAGATGTGATGAAGAAACTGGGGCATCTAGGGTAGAAATAGAAGGGGAGACGGCCTTTAGTGTCTCTGTGAGAGAACTGGGATGTTGAGTACTTGGAAATCTATCCACGTGACCTTCAACCTCTATTTTCAAGAGTGAAGGGAGGGGAACTAAGGAAAACTTGAAAGCTTGGGTGAAATTTAAATTTAACAAGCATCCATGCTAGTCTGTTTCTGGTTTTTGGAATCAATCAAATTATTCTATACTGTGATTATATAGAAGAATTAGTTCTTCCTAAGTCTCCAAAAATAATCATGCGAAAATGCAGGATTCCTGAGGCAACTCTGCCAGACTTAGGGAACTAGGCAAGTTTGATGAATACACAGGAAGAATGAGTAATGGGTGATATATTTTAATTTTGATGTGATTTTTCAAATGTAAGGCACGTGGAATAATAAAAATCTTCCTTATGTCTCTAGGCAAACAAACTCCTCAATGACAGTTTCATAAGATGCACGACACCTATTTTTAAGTTGGGGAATGGGATTGTGAATGTCTTACTAGAGATTTTGTCAGTTTTTAAAGTAAGAGCTAAATCATGACCTATATGAAAATCAAGGAACCCTGGTGGCACAATAGTTAAGCCTTCAACTGCTAACAGAAAAGTCTATGGTTTAAACATTTCTGGGATCCACAGGAGAAAAGATCTGGGGATCTGCTCCCAGAGATTGCAGCCCAGGAGACTCTATGGAGCATCTCTACTCATTCCTATCAAGTTGATATGAATCAGAATCTATTCAATGGCACATAACAATGATAGTATAATCAGGAAATAAAAAGTTCTAATCACAGAATCTTAGACTCATTAAGCTAGCAACTTCTTAGAGAGTATTCTATGTCTTCCCTCATGGTATAGGCAATGAAACTGAGGTCCCCAGTTGTGGAGCAACAAACCCAAAGTTACCTAACAGGTTGCCCAGCATTGACAAAAGCTGAGAGTAATGGTCATTTGAATCTCTGGGCTCCATTCCAGCAATCATCTAACTATTCTGCATACTCCATACAACTGTATGGAGTACAGAGTAAGAGAAGGGAAAGAATTATGTAAATATTCATCTCCCTTTTGAAGTTTTAAGATAGTTAACATTCTTTACTTGAAGGCAAGGGGTAGTTGGAGTATAGAAAGCTATTTCTGATTATTACAGTTGTGAAATCTGACAAATGGGACTGGTTGCTGTATTGAGGTCCTCTTATTTCCAAATTTTCTTGGATCAATAGTGCCAGGAAAGTCTCAGCCAGAACTGTTCTATCATTGACAAATCAATGCTGTTGCCAGCTCTGAGTCCTCTGTTGGGAGTGCTTAGAAGAAGGTACTAGCAGCAAAAGTAGTTACATTCCGATTCATAGACCATCACTGACAGTATGGGCAGGACCCTGAAAGGGCTTTCATCTTTCACATGACCTATCCTCAATCTCATTACACAAGGAGGCTCCAGGTCCCTGTTGGTACTTTTTCCGCAGATTAAAGACACCTGCTTATCCGGTCCTCCCTGACTCAGGATCTTATTGCCTCTTGGGCAACTTCTCACACTTTCTGCCACATCCATCAGAACATGCAATATTTAAACTAATTAAGTCTCATCATGGTTTCAGATCCCATTAATCTGCTAGTGGTCTTAGAATTTCTGAGAAAATAAGATTGTCATTTTTTAAAGCATGCAATTCATAGTGAATCAACCTGGATTATCAGAGTAATCAAGTTTAATAAATTAATTCAGTTCAAGGTCACACAAATCACTGGTGATGTAGTGCCTAAGACATTTGACTGCTAACCAGAAGCCTGGCCGTTCAAACCCACCAGCTACTCCTCAGAAGGAAGACTGGGAAATCTACTTCCGTAGAGATACGGCCTCGGAAACCCAAGGAGGGGTTGCTATGAGTCAGATCTGACTTGACAGCAGTAAGTTTGGATTTTTAGTATTATTGGTTTGAAAAATACATTGCTTCATTCATGCAATCAATGCTGATTAAATCCCTAGTTTGCTTCAGACGCTGGAATTAAAAGATGAAGAGATCACAGTCCTTGTCATTAAGTAGCTTTAGGAGAGAGGCAGACAAGTAAATCACCTGTGAAAAATGTGATAGTGTTAAGATGGAAGAATTTCCAGGGTAAGGATTCTATTTCTGATATTATGGTAGACTAGATATTTATAGAGATATCACTGGTACAGTACACCTTAAATGCAGCTAAAATATTGAAAATATATTTTCATGCATGACTAAAATGAAGTGAAAGGGAATTCCTCAAGCCAGAAATGGCACGGAAGTGTAAAGTATGAGTGCAAGGGTAAACCAATTCTGGAGCCAGAGTGCTCTGAGGTGTGCACTGATTTCTGGGATCCTAGGGCCTAAGTTTTAATGAACAACAAATGAGACAGAAGACAGAGCCCTAATGGTGCATTGGTTAAGTTCTCAGCTGCTATCTAAAAGGTCAGAGGTTCAAAGCCACCAGCTACTCTGTGGGAGAAAGATGTAGCAGTCTGCTTCTGTAAATATTACAACCTTGGATACCTAATAGGGTGGATCTACTCTCTTTTATAGGGTTATTTATGAGTTGGAATCTATACAATGGTAATGGATTTTTTTTTAGAGGGGAGTGACTGGGATTAACTAAATCAAAGTTAGCAAATGAACTAAATAAAAGATAAACATGAAATACAGAACCCTTTGAAGAACCACATTTTGAGTGGGAAAGCAAAGGGGGTGCTGCAGGTATTTCAGTTATCAAAAAGAATATAAAAAACTTTTTTTAAAATAAATAAAAGATAATTGAAAGTATAATAAGATATAAGATATTATAAAAAAGATGATAGATATAGAAGCAAATATAATTTATAGAACTAAAATAAAACAGATATGCATGTGTGTTAAAACCAAAATCACTGAGATTAATTGAAAATTGAACTGGAGACAGAATTTGTGAACTGGAAGATTTATCTGAAGAAACGATCCAAAACATACCCCTTAAAGATAAATAGCAGAAGAATGTACACGCAAATGTTAAAAGACATGGAAATAGAGAAAGAAGGCATAACATATGAAAAAAATGAAATAGAAAAAAATGATAATTTCTAGAACTGATGAGGTAAAAACATTTCTCAGGTTCAAGTAATCTAATAAATCTAAAAAGAATAAATAAGAATAAATTCACACCCCGAAAGCATTCAGTCAAATTATGAAACAACAAAACAAAGAGAAAATTTTAGAAGAAATCATGAAGGAAAATCAGATTACTTATAAAGAAATTCAATTACATTAAATCTGACTTTTTAATAGGAGCAATGAAAATGAGAACAATATCTTCGAAGTTCTGGGAAAAAAATAACTGTCAGTCAAAAATTCCATTTCAGGAAGGAAAGTAATTTCAGGAAGAAAGAAAAGAAAGATGGAATAGTAAACAAAGAAAATGCTAAATATGTGAATAAATCTAACAATATTTTGCATTAAACTATTTAGTAATGTACAATTTGTTGGGTTAACTACATATGAAAGAACTAAAAGTTAGAGCAATACATATTAATCAGAATTGGAATGACCGGTGGTAATATGTTTTAAAATTCCTATTCCATTTGGTAGAAAGCTAAAGATATTAACTAAGTTTATAATTTAAGTTAAATATTAATAGTATATAAATATGTGTATGTGTTTATAACTTTCAAACTAGGAAAGGAAAAGAAGATGAAGTAGAAAACAGGAAGAATTTCAATCAATCAAAAGAAAAAAAACATGTATATAAATAAAAACAAGAAAACTGATATTACAAATGATAATGAAGGTAGGAAAATAAGTATAATTAAGTAATTCAGAAAACCATTTCATACAAATTACAGACTTGAAATTTATATATATTTTGACACAATACTTCCATTGCTAAATATATCTGATAATAAACACTTGCAATCTATACCAGGAGAAATGTTCAGTAGTATTCACAGAATAATTTCATATAAGAATAAAAACAAGAACAATCAAAAAACATTCTTCCATTAGTAGAATGTACACATAAATTGTGTTAACTTATAAAACAGAGTTACATAAATGCTAGAACTCATAAATCAGAATCAAATGAATTTCAAAAATATAATGTGGAGTGAAAAATATAAGAAGACCAGAACTCTCATACACTGCTGGTGGGCCTATTAAATGGTGCAACATTGTGGAAAAAAGTATGGAACATCCTTAAAAAATTGGAAATAGAAACACTGTATGTTCCAGCAATCCTGCTATTAGGCATATATGCTAGAGAAATAAGATTCAGGACACAAATAGATACATGCACATCCATGTTCATTGCAACACTATTCACAATATCACAAAGATGGAAGCAATCTAAGTGCCCATTAACATATGTCCATTAACATATGTATAGATAAACAAACTACTGTACATACACATAATGAAATACTATGCAACTTTAAAGAATAATTGTGAATCCATGAAACATCTCACAACATGAGTGGACTTGAAGGGCATTATGTTGAGTGAAATTAGTCAATCACAAAAGGACAAATATCACATGAGACCATTACTATAAAAAGTGAAGTAGAAGTTTACATATAGAAAGAAATATTCTTTGAAGATTATCAAGGGTGGGAGGGAAAGGAAGAGTAAATCACTAACTAGAGTGTAGAAACATATTAACTTGGGTGAAGAGAAAGGCAATACACAATAAGGGTGAGGTCAGCTCAAAACGATCAAGGCAAAGGAAGATACCAGGAGGCGCACAAGAGTGAAAGGCAACAAAGGTTAATCCTATTACATACACCGTCCAGCAACAAGAGTAAACACAATAATCTATCAGTGGATACGTAGACAGACACACAAGCTGAACACAGGTGGGAAGGTGAATGAGACTAAATCCATGAATATTTATAGGTTTGACAGAGGATATTTCTACATATGTATTTTTATGTGCTGCAAATATAACTATGAATATAAGTAGAGTATCTAGGGGGCAAAGTTATGAAAGCTTCTTACTCATAGCAGTGTTTCAACTTTCAGCCAAACAGTAGAAATACCTATAAGCTGAGTAAGGAGCTCTGGTGGTACAGTGGTTAAAGCATTCAACTGCTTATTAGGTGGGCAGTTCAAATCAACTAGCTACTCCATGGGAGAAGGATGAGGCACTTTGCTTCCATAAGATATATAGCTTTGGAAATCCTGTAGGGCAGTTCTCAGAATCAACTCAATGGCAGTGTTTTTTTTTTTTTTTTTTTTTTAAATGGTGAAAGGTGAATAATAATACCAGGAAGGTACACACTTCATCAAACAAACAACCATATGAAATCAAAAGGGCAGAGGGCAGCATTTGCCCAGGGATAAATCTCCAAAAGCAGGAACGGATAGGAAAGAAGGACAAATGGAAACAGGAAACACAGGGAGGAAGTAGGAAGAGTGCTGGTACATTGTGGGGATTGCAGTCAATGCCGTGAAACAAAATGCGTATGAATTTTGAATGGAAAATCAATTTGCTCTGTAAACTTTCACCCAAATCACAGTAAAAAAGTAAATTAAAAAAAGCAAAATAAACTAAAATGTAACTCCCCCCAGAAAAATGCATATCTATATATGCAAAATTATGCAAATACATAAACATGTGGTAAAACTCTAAAGAAAAATAAGAAGATAGTTTAGAAATTCAAGAAACTGATGATCTCTGGTGGTGTGGGAGGTTAATGCAGTTACCAAAAACAAAACCAAACTCACTGCCATTGAGTTGGATCCGACTCATAGCGACCTCTCCTTGGGTTTCCGAAGTGAGGAGTGGCTGGTGGGTTTGAACCTCCAGTCTTCTGGTTAGCAGTCAAATGCCTTAGGCACTATGGCACCAGAGCTCCTAAAATGTAATTAAGAAACAGACAAATAAAAATTTTCAAAAAAATTGATAATACTCTATTATTAAGCCAGCTGATGATTACATGAGTGTTCATTATATTGTTATTATTTAAATTATACATGCATATTATGTACACTCATTTGTAAAGTTTTAAAGAGTTTAAAATAATAAACCAGAGAGAATGGAAGTGGAAAAAAAAAAAACAAAACTGAATGTTAAGAGTACCAAGGGAATAAAAATGGGCTCTCTCCTTTAAAGCTGCAAACTGATATCTAGGTTTCTCAGAGGAGATGCATTTTATTGGAGGATGAATAAAAGATTCTCAGATGATAAGAGAACAACATACTGCTTCTGAAAGGTCACAGATTTGAAACTTCGGCAAGACAGTTCAATTCTGTAATATAGGGTTGCTGTGCTTTGGAATGAACTTGACAGAAGCAAGTCAGAACTTGGGATGGTGGAAAACTACAAGTAATTACGTGTGCCTGAAGTATGGGGTGCATGTAGAGGAGTTGGTGAAAGGAAGGCTGGAGAGCAAGACAGGAGCCAGAGGTTGTTTGGATTCTTACTTGTGCTCCTTGTGTCACGAACAGGAAGACATTTAGCAAACTTGGAATTTCCTCTTGGTGATGGCCTGAGATGTAATGTTTTATGTGAATGACAGAGATGAGATTCATACTAAGTGAAGCACAAATAAATCCTTATTCTGAATAGCCTTGCTGCATTCTCTTGCTGGAGGATTGGATGTGAATCTCAATGCAGAGGGGACAAGAAAGGTCTCTTAGGTAGGAAGGAGACTAATATCTCAGTAGACACAGACTAGGTATTTCATCAAATAAATAAATGTATAAACATTTTTCCCTTGTGATTTGAAGATCATGATAACATTAAATCTTTTTTACTAGAGTCCTTTTACTGGTTTCAAGAGCAGTATTGTATTTACTGCCTTAAAATTCAGATGGAGGACTTGTGATCAAGAAAGTGGAAGGGAATTGTCCAAGGTCACACATAGGAAGTGAGTGCTAGAGCTGTAGTTAGAACTTGGGATTCTTGAAAGCTCCAGGAAGAGGTTATAAATATGGAAGACGACAGTCAATAAATGGTAAGTGTGCATGTTAGATTCAGCCCTCTTCATATTGTGAGGCTCAAGTAGAGACAGACAGAACTTGTATTCTGGGATCACTGGACCTTGTCAGATTTTGAGTCTATGATGCTGTGACTTTAGAGGAGAATGAAGAGAGGGATCCAATTAGAAGGGAAAACTGGGAGGAAGGATGCCATGGCTCAAAGTCTTTCTAGGTGGAAAGTCCCTAAAGGCCAGTTGCTAAAGGTTTAGGTCACTCACTGCCTTAAAGAGAGTCAGGATCACTGTGCAGGGAATATAAAAGCCAACACCTAGAAACAAATTCCTCAAACTTACCAGTTTTGGCAACCCATGGTCAGCTCTCATCTGACAGTTTTGCAATGAGGGAGTGCATTTTGATGCTGAATGCTCCCTCATGCCATGTTGTTGTTGTTGTTAGGTGCTGTCAAGTTGACTCTGACTCATAGCCACCCTATGTACGCCAGAATGCAATACTGCCTGGTCCTGCACCAGCCTAACAATCCTTGCTATATCTGAGCCTATCCTTGCAGCCACTGTGTCAACCCATCTTGTTAAGGGCCTTCTCCATTTTCACTGATGCTCCACTCTACCAAGCATGACATCCTTCTCCAGGGAATGGTCCCTTCTGACAACATGACCAAAGTACGTGAGACAAAATCTGGCCATTCTCACTTCCAAGAAACATTCTGGGTGTAGTTCTTCCAGGACAGATTTGTTCATCCTTCTGACAGCCCATGGTGCTTTCACTATTCTTCACCAACACCACAACTCAAAAGTATTAACTCTTCTTTGGTTTTCCTTATTCATTGTCCAGCTCCCTCATGCCACAAGCAAATGGAAATGCAGAGTCTTTTTAATTTTCTTCCAGAAATTCTGCCTGGGAATCATTTTCAATTGTATTCAACCTAAGAATTCCTTGAGGTGGCTGTTAAAAACAAAACAAAACAAAAAACCTGCCATCAAGTTGATTCTGACTCACAGTGACCCCCACTGGCTTTCCAAGGCTGTAAATACTTATGGATATAGATTGCTTCATCTTCCTCCCAAGGAAGAACTGGTGGATTTGAACCACTGATCTTCTGGTTAGCAGCCAAGTACCTTATCCACTATGCCACCAGAACTCCTGAGAAAGCTGTTAAGTGCTCACCTATTAACTATACAGTTAGTCGTTCAAACTAACTTACAGATGTTTGGCAAATTGCTTTGGAAAAGTCACAGCCCTGAAACCCCCAGGGAGCAATTCTACTCTGTACACGTGGGGTTACCATAAGTCAGAATCAACTTGACAGCAACTGGTAACTTGTTGGGACCACAAGTTGGTCTCAGGTCTATTCTGAATTGATGTTTATAAGTCTTGTATGCTATAAGGCTGGTGGTTACATGCACAAAAGAGACACCACTTGAGATGATGTAGAATGAGTATTTATCATTGCATCATTCTGTCATGGTCCTCAGACGTGGCAGAGCCTAATATTGACCCTTAAAATCAAGCATTAACTCAACTCAACCCAGAGTGAAATCCTGATGAGACACAATCAAGAAGGATGGGATGAGTTCCAGACACTGTCTGAGTATCAGAGGTAGAGTAGGATGAGGAAACACAATGGAAATGGAGCGCTCTGCCACCCCTCTATCACTTGTAACATCTCTAGATCATGACAGGAAAGAACCTGCTCCTGAAGTTTAAGAAAAACAAACAATATTTGAGGTTTTATGAAATAATTACCTTGATGTTCAGAGACAGTAATTGCTGTATTCTTATATACTTTCATAATGTAGAATGCTTGCAGAAATTGTGTGCTATATTTTTTTTTTCCTGTTCTGTAAGAAAAAATGATCAAAATACAAGTACTTTGAGAGGATAAAACACAGCTAGCCAAGCTGTTGAAGTGCCTCCAAATACTCAGATAAGGATGGAGATCTACATTTTAGAGTCTCCCACTAGCCTTCACAGAGCAAAAATAACCATTTCCAAGTTAGTGAACAGCCATCCACTTAATCCCATGGAAACTGTCACTGGGACAGGCCCAGAATATATAAAGATTTTAAAGATAGCTGAGAATGTGTGTCTTTTCACACTAAATATTTTCTCATTTAACTATCATTATTTGTATTATCTTGAAAATCAGTCTGACATTCAATTTATTCCCAAAGAAGAATATGATGTGTGAAACATTCTTATTTTTATAAGATACACTCTACTCTCTTCTTCCCAATGGTATAACTACTTTCCTACCTTCTTAATAGCCTTACCAACTTCTTGACTTAGGTATTCTCCTAGGATTCATTTCTGGTACGTTTTGTGCTTTTAAATAATTGAGCAGGAGTACCTTTCCCGTAAAGCCTTGGTCTCAATTATACTAATAATATATGTCTATTCTATTCCTCTTTCTACCTTCATATATATTTTACTGCTTTCTCTGTACAAAATTCCCTTTTTTTGAGTATTCTTCGTCCCAATCCCACAATCCCATGTACTAAGGTTTTGGTTTATACCCTTGCTCTTGGCAATGATATATGTACTGATATGAAGCAATTCCCCAAACAAGCAAATTCTGTTGTTGTTAGGTGCTGTTGAGTAGGCTCTGAATCATAGTGACCCAGTGTATGACAGAACACAGCACTGCCGGTCGTGTGCCAGCCTCACAATCTTTGCTGTCCCTGGGCCCGTCGTTGCAGCCACTGTGTCAATCCATCTCGTTGAAGGCCTTCCTCATCTTTGCTGACCCTCCACTTTACCAAGCATGATATCCTTCTGCACAAAATGGTCCCTTCTGACAACATGACCAAAGTATGTGAGACAAAATCTCGCCATTCTCATTTCTAAGGAGCATTCCGACTACACTTCTTCCAGGACAGATTTTTTCATTCTTTTGGCAGTCCATGGTACTTTCAGTATTCTTTGTCAGCACCACAACTCAAAGGCATCAACTCTTCTTCGATCTTCCTTGTTCATGGTCCAGATCTCACATGCATATGAGGTGATTCAAAATACCATCACCTGGGTTAGGTGTACCTTAGTCTTCAAGGAGACATCTTTGCTCTTCAGTGCTTGAAAGTGGTCTTTTGCAGCCAATTTGCCCAGTGCAATATATCTTCTTATGTCTTGACTGCTGCTTCTATTGGTTTTGATTGTGGAACCAAGTAACATGAAATCTTTAACCACTTCAATCTTTTCTCCACTTATTGTGATGCTGCCTATTGGCCCAGTTATGAGGATTTTCATTTTCTTTATGTTGAGATGTAATCCATACTGCAGACTGAAATCTTTAATATTCATCAGTGAGTGCTTCAGGTCATCCTCAATTTTAGCAAGCAAAGTTGTGTCATCTGCATATCTAAGGTTGTTAATGAGTCTTCCTCCAATTCTGATGCCACATTTTTCTTCATATAGTCCAGCTTCTCAGATTATTTGTTGAGCATACAGATTGAATAAGTATGGTGAAAGGATACAACACTGACACATTCTTTTCCAATTTTAAACCATTCAGTATCCCCTTGTTCTGTTTAAACAACAGCCTCCTAGTCTATGTACAGATTCCTGATGAGCACAATCAAGTGTTCTAAAATTCACATTCTTCTCAATATTATCCATAATTTATTATGATCCACACTATCAAAGGCTTTTGTATAGTCAATAAAACACAAGTAAACATTTTTCTTATATTCTTTGCTTTGAGCCAAAATCCATCTAACATCAGCAATGAGATCCCTCGTTCCACATCCTCTTCTGAATCTAACTTGCAGTTCTGGAAGTTCTCTGTTAATGTACTGCTTCAACTGTTTTTGAAATATCTTCAGCAAGATTTTACTTGCATGTGATATTAATTATATTATTTGATAATTTCCACATTCAAGCAAATTCTAGTGTGCCTTAATTTCCCTAGAAAATAGCATGCCTATAGTCAACAACCTGTGTGTACTTTTTGTGTCCTCTAAATTCTAACAGCAACTCTCATTGTCTTCAGCCCTCTTGGAATTTTAGAAGATCAACTGAATGGTCCTTATGTATCTATTTCAAACCCATACATTTGACAGATCAAGAGGCAGAAGTCCAGAGAGGGTGAGTAACTTTTTTAAGGTCACTTGATGAATTAGGAGAGATCTTGATTCCCAGCAATTGCCACACAGTGGTGCTAATGTTATGAGCATTGGACTAGGTATCTATTGGGTATTTGACTAGGTAATTTTGACTCAAATTGTTCTGATCATATCAGATCCTGATATAAAATGACCCCTGCTCTGTTCTAGGATTTTGTCACTCATTACTATCTCCCTTCCCTGGCTGTCAGCAATTCTATGTCCTCCATTCTAATCAAATACTACGTGTACATAGGAGTGTGCACCCATGCCCAACTACAAACACAGTTTTTGCTCCTCCCTACTGCTTTTCTTTTCAAACATCAGCGAAAGCACTGGCACACAATCAGGGCTCCTTGATGTGTCTGTTCTGCAGTTAACTGATTCCCATCCTGTCTTTGGTATTCAATGTACCATTCAATATAACCAATATTTGCAGATACTACACTAAGTGTCAAGAATACACACTTGAACAAGATATTACACCCACTTTCTAGTTGTTTACAATCCGGTAGGTGAGGACATTATTAAATAAATTATTGAGAATATAAAACAATCAACAAGAGAACTGAGTGATTATATAATGTATCTGAAGTCATAGAGGCAATCAATGATCAATGGAAGATGACTACAATCTAGTTTTATCTTAGTAGCTCACCCAGACCAGTGTCTTTAGCAAACTTTCTCTGAAAAAAAGAAAAAAATTGTTTTCATTAATATAAAGCCCAGAATTACTTAATTAATAAAGTTAATTGCCCATATCGATGAGAATCTTTAAAATGCTTCAAGGAATAGGCAAGCAGGAAGAAGAAAAAAGAGGAGCAAGAGGAACAGAGGAGGCAGATGGCCAGGGTGGGGGGTGGTGGGAAGGAAGAAGGAAAAAAAAAAAAAAAAACTTTGTAAAAATATCTATACTAGTATCCTATTTTAAGAAGATGATTACCAAACAGTGCTTGCCAATCAATCTTGCTCCAAGCCTCTGAAGGAGCTCCAACATCCTCTGGGTCAGCATGATCTCTGGAAAAGAACTTGGAAATGTGGACATGTGAGATTAGACACTGAGCATCGCCAAAAGAACAGAGCTCTTCTTGGATTTTCCTGTCAGTAAAGTGGGATCGTACCAGAGTCAGAAGAAGCAGTAGTCAGGCATTTCTTATGAGCCCCATTTATCTCTGACAGAAGAAATATTGGACCGATCCTCAAAGGTATAAAAGGATTGCAAATTGAAAGCTGAAATGTAATGAAGAAAAGAAAAAGAAAAAAAAAGAAAGAAACAGAAAATTTTTGAGTCAAAATGTCTGGTTAGTAGTTATAGCTAGTTTGTGACCTGCTAGTTGTTGACAAACTGCTAGTTTGTGACCTCCATTTTGTCACTTTACCCTCAAGTTGCTCAATTTTCTTGTACATCAAACAAAAATGGCAGCATCTTTTCTGCTAATGTGCTAGAATGTCACTGAGGTATGGATAAAATTAAAAATGTCAATGCCAGGAATTCAAAATGTTGCAAATATCTGAGGGATTATTTAAAAAACAAAACAAAACAAACAAATAAAACAAAAACACTGCTATAATAGCATTCAACTCTCATATAATCATAAATCAGAGCTGAAAATATCACTTTATACGATCACTTCCTTCATTTTTTCATTCATTTGATCTGTTAACTTTTATTATGTATCAAGCTTTTACCCTGTATCAAGCATTATGCTAGACACAAGGCTTCAGAGATGAATAAAACATAGTATCCATCTCCAAAGGGCCCTGAATGGTACAAAAAGTTTGGGCTTGACTATTGACCAAGTTTGGTGATTTGGTCTGGTGATTTGAACACACTCAGAGATGCCATGGGAAAAAGGCCTGGCAATCTGCTTCCACAGCCATGAAAATCCTATGGAGCAGTTCTACTCTGTAATTCATGCATTTCCCATGAGTTGAATCAACTAAGTGGCAATAACATTACTGTAGAGTTGGATATGAGTCATAACGACACCTTCTTGGGTTTCCATGGTGGTATCACTTTGGAAGTAGATTGCCCAACCTTCCTTCCAAGGAGTGACTGGTGGGTTTGAACTGCCAGCCTTCTAGTTAGCGGTCAAATGCCAATAGATGTGTTCATTTGTTTGTTGGTTGGGTTACCTACTCTCAAAGAGTTCTCAGTTTAGTGGGAGAACAGACACTTAAACAGATAATCAAATACTAAGTGGAAGGTCAAGAATAGCACAGTGAAAAGATTATCTCAGTTATGAGAGGCAGAGGTGATTTTTCAATGAAGATAAAACTAAAACTGTCTTGAAGGATGTGTAAGGGTTGAAGCTAGATTTAGGAATACAAGGGTAGGTCAGGCTGTGTTTAAACTAGAGGATCATAAGTCCCAGTGGGGGATTTTTCTCCTAGGGAGATTTATCAGAACCACCTGGAGGGCTTCCCATTCTTCCTTTCCCAAATATTACCTCAAGCACTGGGGATGCATGGCCTCTGTTCTCCCACTGAGATCTGGTGACATGAATTAATCTTCTGTTATTGACTTGATTGTTATTCATTTTGATTCTTCAGAAGTGTGGGAATGGTGGGGGAAAAAAACTTAGAACCAATGAACTTAAGTGATTCCTGTGGAAAACATCTGTAAATTAGTTTCTGTATATGTTATAGATGTTTGCATTTATATATACATACAAAACTAAGTACAGCATCAGCTAAAAAGAAAGCACATGGAAACTGTGTGGTCACATGTCAAAAAGTCAAGCATTAAATTCAGTGTTAGACCCTAAACACAGGGTATGTAAATATAGTGATGAAGAAAGAGCTTCTTAACTGGCTTATGTTCCTAACTCTAATGTCTTTATTCAGTAACAGACTTGCAGTTTCCATGTTGCATTATTGATGCTCTGGGAAGCCATGGTCCCTGTGTATGCCAAAGAATGGTTCAAGCAATAAGTATATCTGAAAGTATGTTGAGTTCTAAGGCATGGGCTTTAACTCTTACCTCACAGCTTCTGTCTCCATCTCTGCTTTAATTTTCTTTTCTCATATCAAAACTGTGCTACACACACACACCACACACACACTTCTGTCATAGGGCTGTAACTAGGTCTTACCTAGGTAGGAGTTCTGGTAGCATAGTCCCTAAGGCACTTGACTGCTAACTAGAAGGCTGGAGGTTCAAACCCACCAGCCACTCCTCAGAAGGAAGGTTGGGCAATCTACTTCCGTAGTGATGCTGCTCCGGAAACCCAGGGAAGGGTCGCTATGAGTCGGGTCTAACTCCACGACACATGTAACAACAATGACAACCTCTTTAGGTCAATTTCTCCTAATACACAATTCTCTTGGCCAAGAGTCAAAGATTGCAGTCATCATATTGAATCCTTCTTTTTTCTTACTGTTCAGATGCAATGTCCAATCAAACAAGCCTCTAACTCTCCTTTCCATACTTCAAACCTTGTTCTCTTGCAGGCTTCAGTGGGACAGACTTCTGACTAGTCATCCTGCCTCTTGTCCCTTCTTGATCTGATGACCATCCCTATTCAACCCATCTTCCATGCAACTGCTATATTGATATTCCTCAAACATAAATATCTTAATATACCTCTCTTTCTTAAAAAATGTGTGGTTTTGTGCTGGCTACATGTCAAATTCCATTGGCTATCATCTTCAAAGTTCTTCCCCAATATGAACATTTTCAACTGTATTTCCTCTTCTACTCCAGCATGAATTGCTTGTTCCAAGAAGGTTTGTCTTTGTGCTCACCATCTCCCTTAACCTCATGCCTTGCTTATTCCCAGGATGTCCTCTTCCTATCACCTGAAATATCAAATCTTTTTTGTCCTCCAGGGCTCAGCTGGAGCCTCATATCCTTGAAATATTGCTCTGATTCTTAGTGAACTTCCCTAGGGCTGAATTTCTGCTGGTTTGTCAAGTGACTGGAATTATTTCTTACTTACTTCCTGGGCTAATATGTCAACTTCTTAGCAGGATAATACATTTCTCAAGGGTAGAGATAATAAATTCTGGGTGTGTCCAACTAGGCTGGCACATAGAAGACATTTAGAAAATGTTTTAGAATCAGGGAACTTTTATGACAACCAACCTGAAACAGATTTTTATTTTTTTTAAGAAAAAGGAAAAGAAAACTTGAATATTTACCTACAAAAATTATGTGGCTTTGCTATTTAAATCATATTTAGAAGTTATAATAGATTTGTAAAAATTAGGCTTTAGAGATTATTATTTTGAACACTCTATTTTACAGATAAAGAAAAGGAAGCCCAGAAAGCAGTTAATGATCTTAAAACCAAAACCTGTTGCTGTCAAATGACTTCCAACTCATGGCAACCTATGTGTTACAGAGTAGAACTGCTCCATAGGGTTTTCTTGGCTAAAATCGTTACAGAAGCAGATCCCTGGGCCTTTCTTAATTGGCACCACTGGGTGTGTTTCAACTGCCAATCTTTAGGCAATCAGCTGATCATAAGCCATGCTCACCACCCAAGGATGTCTAATGACCTCAAGGGTGTTAATAAAGTATTTATAATATATAATAAAGATTTAGCATTAGGAGTGATTAAATCTGCATGCACTACTCAAAGAACACTTCATAGAGGTAGTGATGGAAAACATAGGAAGGATACTCTAAGCAGAGTTTCAGAATGTGCAAAATATGGGTGTTTGCCAAAATTGTGTATATTTGGGAACAGCTTTTAGACTGCATGCAAACAGAAACTCAGGTTTAATTTCCATATGCAAGCTTGTGTTCTATATTCTGTTTTCTTGAGGAGAGTCTAAGGAACAAGCCTTTGTAATTTAGATTTGAAGATTTGAAGAGTTTCCTAAGATCATCTGTCCAAGTCCAGGGAGAGAACTGAATGTAGCCTTGACCTCAACCACCCATGCAGACATTTGTGTGTTTGATTTCTATTAATTTTTCCCCTTGTCTTTTGTTTCCATCTTATACCTACTAATCGAGGATATGGGGCTTTCTATTTAAAAAAAAAAAAAAAAAACAGTCTAAAGTTTATAATATGGCCAATCAATTACAGTAAGCTTAATTGCCTATTTCTTAAGATAAACATGTTCTTTATTAAGGCACCATCTTCACTGGAAGCTATGTGCATATTTTTGTTGTTGTTGTTGTTGTTATGTGCCATCGAGTTGGATCTGACTCATAGCGACCCCTCCTTGGGTTTCCAAGGCAGTATCACTACAGAAGTAGATTGCCTAACTTTCTTTCCAAGGAGTGGCTGGTGGGTTTGAACTGCCAGCCTTCTGGTCAGCAGTCAAGTGTCTTAGGCATTATGCTACCAAAGCTCCCTCTGTGGAATCTGGGGCCATGTGTAATATGTAGAAGAAGATGATGATGTTTGAGAAGGAAACCCATGCAAAGTCCTTTTAGAGGATGCCACACTACACCATTTACATCCCTTTGGCCCACCTGAGAGGTTGCCAGTAGCTTCAGGAGACAATTTCCCTAACATGCTAATGACTCTCACCATCTGAGAGATTTCTCTCCTTCCAGGAATATGCTGTCTATGTGAGGAGCAGAATAGAAGTGTTAGGAAGTTAATACCCCCCCCAAAAAAAGTCTTAACTAATGAGTGATATTGATGGATAAATAACTTCTCTTTCTCTCATCCCTCATTAGGATCCTTGTCTCAGGATCTACTTTTGTGTAGTCAACATTTACAGATGACATCTGCCTACTATGTTCTCTCACATTCCCAGTGTTCTGTGTTCCAAGTCCCAAAACTAAGCAACACCATACACCATATATAAAAGTCTGACTCTGCCTTACAAAGCTGGGAAAACAAGGGAAGATTTTAACCAGGGTATTGTATGATTTTTACACAGATATATATTTTTCTTTTTAATAATTATAACTGAGGTGGATGAGAAGTGGGACAAATGTACAAGTGAAACTAGAAGAGACAGAAATAGATAGCTTCTGTTGAGTTGACTCTGACTCACGGCAATCTTATTATGTACTCTCCTGCCCACCCACTGCCATTGAGTAAATTCCGACTCATAGCAACCCCCACTGGGTTTCCAAGGTGGTGAATCTTTATGGAAGTATATTGCCCCATCTTCTTTCTGCAGAGTGCCTCGTGGATTTGAACCACCAACGTTCTGGTTAACAGTTAAATGCCTTAGGCACTGTGCCACCAGAGCACCTTTTATTATGTCCAGCAGAATAAAACATTGTCCAGTTCTGCATCAGCCTCATGATCATAGCATGTTTGAATCCATCATGCAGCCATTATGCCAATCCATCTCACTAAGAGTCTCACTCTCAGCAGCCCTCTACTTCAGGAAACATGATTTCCTCCCCCCAGCAATTTTCCCTTCTCATGACAATTCTAAAGCAAGCAACCTGAGCCATTTTCTATCAGGATGCATAAGGTTTACACTGATTAATTTTTGGAAATAGATTTCCTGATCTTCCTTCCTAGTCTGTCTTTGTTTGTAAGCTCCACTGAGACCTGTTCACCAGGGTGACCCTGCTGGTATTTGAAACACCAGTGGCATAGCTTCCAGCACCACTGGATGACACATTGACAGAAACGTTGTTGAAAACTACAAGAGAGGACTCCTAATTAGGAATATGTGGCCAAAGTGTGTGTGGGAGTGGGTGGTATTCCAAGGTGGTCATGACATAAAGCATAAAGTTCCTAAACTTTTCTAGCCTCTGGCCTATGTAGCTACAGCTGTTCGTCTTTGCCTATTGATAGTGATTTATATTTCCACCCACCCAATTTTACTGGAACTTCTAATTGCAGAGTTACACACATGTTTTCCAAAAAGAAAATGCTACCTCCCCATTGACTCATGTCCATTTATTGAATAACATTTTATCCCAAGCAGAATAAGAACCATGTTAGCACTCTTTCCATTATTCCTAGTCCAAAATATATTTAGAGTCTCCCACAGAGACTCTAGGCACATTTGTGCATGACAAACATATAGAACCTAGGGTTAGAAAACTATTTCTAATCCTGGTTTCTCCACTTACTAGCCTTCTCGGAGCTTCAGTTGTCTTACCAAGAAAATACGGGTAAAAATTCATACAGATACTTGGGTGAAAGGATGTAGCTAGCTGTCCTAGATGCTCATTGCTGACATGAACCCTTGCAATGCATACATCCATGTCCTCAGCTCAACATCCTGAGCTGGAAGGGAACTCATTCATTAGGGAGCTTTCCAAAATCCTTGAGAACAGAAACAGTGTTGGCTTATTACTGAATTCCCCACAGCACCCACCTAAGACCTAAAATGTGTCAATCCTTGTTGAATGAACAAGGAAGGCAGAGCCTGAATGAATGAGTGAAGGGTTATGGCAGCAAGAAGAGGCTATGGCCCTGTCACTGGAAATTGGGAGAAGAGAGTGAAGGGAGGCCTCTTCAGCTAAGACCTGGCTCTCAAAGACTCTCTGGAAGCACCCAGGAGGGGTGAGAGACTGAGGAGCAGCTCTGAAAGGGATAGTGAGCACATGCAATGATCCCAGGTCTGTGTTAAGCTGGATAGTTCTGAGGATAGAAATAAGCACCTCTGTCCCCTCTGTCTTTCTAGAACCTGTCACATGACTTGAACACCAATATAGGTGTTGTTGTTGTTATGTGCTGTCGAGTTGGACCCGACTCATAGTGACCCTTCCTTGGGTTTCTGAGGCACGACCACTATGGAAGTAGAGTGTCCCATCTTCCTTCCGAGGAGTAGCTGGTGGGTTTGAACCTCCAGCCTTCTGGTTAGCAATCAAGTGTCTTAAGCACTATGCTACCCGAACTCCTAAAGAACACCTCCCAACTGACTATATCGGACTCTTAGTGAGCCCTCCTTGGGCTTCTGAGGAAGGCTGAGTCGAGAAAGAGAGGGCCCGGTTTACCTGGCAGGGAGCAGCTGGTGGGTTTGAACTGCCAGCCTTGCACTTGGCAGGCAACTGCCTTAGGCCCAAGGCCATCCCCTAGAGACAATAATATAGGTGAGGAAACCAATAATATCTTGTTCTGAGGGTTATCAAAGAGAACTTCTCAATGGAGACATACATACCTAGATGTGAGTCTTTTTGTAAGAAATGTTTACAGATGAGTGTTACCTACTCTGCTCACACTTTCCCAACATCCTATGTTCCAAACTCTGACTCTTCCTGGGCTTTGTCTTCTGGGTACTATTCTTATCCCTCCTTTTCAGCTACATATGTCTGACACTTGAATGGCATACAGAGAGCACTGGCAGGCACTTGCTCAGCCCAGACAGTGACTAAAATATTTTGACACCCAATATTATATGGAATACAGAATAACCCCCAATATAGGTAAGACAAATGTTTTTATTATATCAAATTCACAGATAACACTGACACATAGACAGTTCTAAAATGTGCATCCAAAGTTTTACAGTTTAAATGTGGAAGATTTGGACTTGAAGGCAATCTTCTGATTCTACCTCCTATCAGGAGTTCTCAAGTTGCTAGTAGTTTCAGTAGTGAGATCAGATTAAACTTATTGCCATGGATTCAATTACTACTCATGGCAACCCTGTATGTTTTAGAGTATAATTACTATATAGGATTTTTTAATAGTACTACTTTACTAACAAGTAAGGATTTATTTCCATCTATTGAAATCTCACTTTTATTCCTTTTCCTATGAACAACTTCCTCACAGAAAATGAATCTCTATGCATCCCCTCCAAAATTGTTTGTCTTTTTCTTATTGATTTGTTGGAACTCTTTACATGCTATAGCTATTAGCCTTTTACTTGCTTTGTATGTTACAACTTACTCCCATAGTTCATTATTTGCTCCATAGGGTGTTTAATGATCATAATCTGATAGAAGAAGATTACTAAATCTTTAATTCATGAGACCACTGAGTGAGCTCAAACCACTAACCTTTGGTTAATAACCAACCAAACCCACTGCCGTCGAATCAGATCCAACTCATAGTGACCCCTCTTTGGGTTTCCAAGGCAGTATTTCTGTGGAAGTAGATTGCCCAACCTTCCTTCTGAGGAGTGGCTGGTGGGTTTGAACCACCAGCCTTCTGGTTAGCAGTCAAATGCCTTAGGCACGACACCAGATCTCCCCTTTTTGTTAATAGGCAAGTGAAAACCATTTGTGCAATCCAGAGACCTGAGATCAGATCTTTGCCAATGTCCAGAATTTAGATTGTAAATTAGACATCTGAATGTGGATGGCCCTTCTCAGAGGGCAGAGGAGGAAAGCATTGCACCAAGCAGAGAGGAGTGGAAAGGATGAGCTCAGTGCGTAATGGTCTCTGACTTAAGGATAGCATGAGGTCACATTAGCTTAGCTCCCCAGAATCCTGAATGTAGTTTGCAGAGAAGCTCATTTATACATCCTAATAATCTGCCTACATTTTGCACAGCAGTGGAATTTTACACCCGCAAGGTCCCTATATACCGCCCCATGACATCCCTGCAGGATGTGCACTGAATACTCTTGGCACAGTCTCAAGCTGGTGATACCAAGAAGCTGTGATAAAAGTAACTTGTCTAGCAGGGAGCTGTAAGCTTCTCGGGCCTCCCCAATCCTCAACTTCAGAAATTATCTTCTTAGACAAGAGTCATCTGACAAAAAAAAATTCAATAAAACACACACACATCATCCTCCCAGGAGTGCACTTGCTGTGTGATGGACATATTCTATTTCTATTGCTTTCTGTTCCTGAGAACACATGGTACAGTCAGCAAGAACACAGCCCCAAGAGGCAGCAGTGCAGGGGAAGGCTGTCGGCTCAGCCTGGTTTGTGTACACATCATGGAGCAGGTTTTGGGGATGGGCTTGGAATCCAGTGGATGCCTGTTATTTCTGACAAGCTGACACTTCACAAATGCCATTTCTTTCTGATTCTGGGAAGTTTGTGTAGCTACACATGTCATTATGGCAAACTCCCAGGGTGGGAGTCAGTGTGGTTTTTGTTAAAAATAGATCTGTTGAGTGTCAGAATTTAAACGCACCTTTCAGTTCATGATTTTGCAAAGCGAGACCCAGAGAGGGCAAGGGGATTGCCAAAGGATACACAGTGAATTCACAGAGCAGTTGGGAAGCAGATAGAGGTCATTGGCCTCCAGCAAAGGGTCTATCCCCCAGACACATTTTGATTTTCTTTGTGAACAGCAAATAAGAGCTTATGTCTAGAAATAGCAGCCACTCAGGCTGTCTCCTCCTGGATCCCTTCCTGTGAAGTTTCTGACTGTAAACAGGAAAAA
>NW_006921774.1:3189282-3198400 GCF_000298275.1 Orycteropus afer afer | reverse complement strand
AATTTTCACATAACATGACTCCTTCATGTTTGTCTTTGTCTAGATTATCTTTTCCTTAGACTTCCTCTTCTATATAACATTCAAAGTTCAAAGCAGCTTTATTTCTGTGACTGCTCTCATTTCTGAAAGTTCCTAATTATTGATCTGTCCATTGACAAGGACTATGAATTAAAACTCAGTACCTAAGTACCCTAACAATTAGGAGTGTTGCCACTGCCTTCTGAGAACTTCCCAGCACAAGGCAACACTGGGACAAATGGCTGTTTGTGGAACTAGTAACACATTTCCAAGCCCATTTCAGATGTCTCATGCTCTGGAAAGCTTTGTTTGGCTCCTGTAGAGATGATCCATTTTACAAATAAGCATGTAAATTGTATTGAAGAGCCAGCTGCTTCATAAGAAAAAATTCAAGCCACATCTTCTTCCAGCATTGCTGTGAGAACCAGGCAACACAGCACATTCAGCCCACGGGAAATGTGGGTTCCACACTCAAGGCTGAGAAATTATGTCAATATTTGCTCTGATCAACTGTCTCAAGGTCACATGCCAAACAGACTGAGGTGGTATTGACAACTTGGCAACTCACCAGTATTTGTCTTAATGCCCCTCTGAGCTTCTGGGTTGTACCTTACCCCATAGCTTTCTTATCTGAGGCTTCCACTCTTGTTTTATCTCCTCTCCACCTATCACTGGCTCCCACAAAGAGCAGAATCACTGGCAAAGGGTCTCCAATTGAAGGCCAGACACTGTGCCCCCACTTACCCTCAATGATATCTTTGAGATATCTTTGAAAAATGCTATCATCTGCTAAAGGGGAGTTGTCCAGGATAACTTGAGAAACATTATGGGGCAGGAGTTGGGAAAGGGTGAGCCAAGAAAGAGAGGGTCTTTCTGGAGGCCCAGAAATTGTCCAACTAAGCTGGAAATTGCCCTACTCTTCCCAACAGCCCATCAGCCTGGAATGCAGCCTTAGAAAGTGGCCATATTTTACCAATTTGTGATTCTTAGATCATAGCACCTGACCCCTTGATTAGAAATGTGAAGTACAGACACTGGACAAGCCTGAATCCTCAGGGAAAGAGCTTTCATGCCACACCCCCTGAACATGAGAAAAATATGTGGGGAGGAGTCCATCACTTTGTGGCCTAGTCTAGGAAGTTCTACAGAGTCTGAATTCAGGGGCTTAGAGAAAGTCCTGGTAAATTCTAGCGTGACTGCTGACTCCTCTGTGAAGAATGGAGCCACTGTTGTTGAACAAGCCTCTGCCTCTGAACATCTGTCCACTGAAAACTTCACTGTCAAAGCAGAGCCCATCCCCCTTCCCTGATGGGACTCTCCATTAGAGGTTGCAGAGGGCTATAGGAGGCCTCCTACAGCCTACAGCCTCCTCCTACAGTCTCTGCTAAACCTAGAATCATGTTCCCCTTGGGTGAGTGTATTTTCTCTGATAAGTGTCAGTGGAGATTTTCCATGCTACAACTTTGTAGCCCTAAGATGCACTGAACACAGAAACAGAGCAAAGTCAGGGCCCCAGTGCTACTATTAGGATGCCAACTTAACATAGCAATTAGGGGCAGCTAGGAAATATTGAGTTTCTAGCCTGAGAAACACACATAAAAATGACCCTTGGTAGATGTTGGTGAGAAACATACATGCATACACATGCATGCATACTTGCATGAACACACACATAAACATACACACAGAGGCAACATTCAGAACATAATCACAGCATAGAAACCAAAAATGTCCTAAGTCCTTGGAGTGCCAGTGCAGAAAAAACAAACATGTGGTAGGAAAGTTCACTGTAAAGAGAATAGAAGAAAAGTCCTTTTCACAACCACTTAGTGGCTGTGCTCTGCTGTGTCACCCAGACCCCCCATAAGACCGAATCACTCGTTTCCCTAGCTACTGGGAGTTTTGGTCACTGATGGCTTTCAGCTGACTTCCTCTCTCTGAACTGCACTTCCCTAAAGAGAACCACTTCACTCTGGAGGCAGGCCAATCACAGGGTAAAAAGATTTGGCCCCCTTTCCTCTACTTAAAAAGAGTCTGAAGGGCTATCCCAGCTCCCCAGAGCACCCCATGGGATCAGTGGAGGTCTTTCTTGCAATTACATTGTGGTTCAACTTCTTGCTCTGCCTAGTCCTACTTCCTTCATTCCCCCTACACATATTGACTCTGAGGGTTATCCCCAATAAACTTCCTGCACACTAATCTTAGTTTCAGGGTACCTTTCCTCAGGAACACTATTTAAGACATTAAACCAATCTCTGAGCTCAATGATGAAGATACATATATGAGCAAGATGTAGCTTCTGCCTTTAAGTGGGTAGGGGGGGAGTCAGGCATGTGAATAATTAACTGTAGTCAAGTTAAGAAAGACCTGGATTTTAGCCTTCAGACTGGATTTTTCAGCATAGTATCTATTTCTAGATATTTTGAAAAAAATTTTTTTTGTATCCTTTGAATCTACATAATAACCTGCCTCATGAGAGCCATATGAAAATCAGACAACAGAGAAAGCATCCATTAAAATGTTTGGTTAACTGTATAATGGAATCCAAGACCTATGAATATATTAGGGACTACAATGTGGGAAAAATAACTCAACCACTTGGACAGGGATATGGCATCTTGAACTGCACCAACTGGAGCACAACAGCACATCTCGTACTTAGAGTGAAATAGGTCCTATCAAAAGGAACATGGACATGAAAAGAAGAGGAATAGGGTAGAAGATAAAATGGAAAAGAAAGAAGTCCCTACAACTCAATGTGCATGACCTAGGAGATCATTAAAGGGCTTTGCTGAGCCCCAGAGCTGTCAATGAGCCCGCATGGACAGGGGATTTTGGCAGAGCGTTGATCAAATTTCACAGAGGGCTAGCATCTCTCCATCTGTGTCTGCCACGGTCCTTAATTGCCTGCAACAGTGATCTCACACACTCAAAGTCTTGTCTGATCATCCCCACTCTCTGAGCTAAGTGAACATTTCTTGAATATATGAGTAGGTGGTCTCTTAATCCTCAGCTTCCCTCTTCCTCCTACACAATAAGCATACAGAAGCACACAGACACACACACACACACTTACTAATATATACAGACAAGGAGCTCTGGTGGTACAGTGCCTAAGACATTTGGCTGCTTACCAGAAGGTTGGTGGTTCAAACTCACCAGCCACTCTGTGGCAGGAAGATTGGGCAATCTATTTGCATAAAGATTTAATTCTTTGGAAACCCAAAGGGGGTACTATGAGTTGGAATCAACTAGAGGACAGTGAGTGTGGTTTGATTTTTTAATACATAAAGACACACTCTTATGAGCTCACAGACTTTCACACATGCCCATAAACCCTAGTCCACAAGGTCATAGATATCGGCTCATGGAAATGAGTCCCACTCATATCTGTATTCACACACACACACACACACACACACACACCTTTCACACAAATTACTACTCTTGATTCTCTCCAAATCCATAGTATATAGGCTATATGAACTAAATGTGACCCTATAACCAGGGAGTCCTAATGACGGACTACTGACCATACACTCACACAGTCATTATTCCAGCATACAATAAGCAAATAAGTTTGAAGAAAAGTTGACTATGGCAGTGATGGGCAAAAGGTTGAGCAGCAAGTGCTTGGGGAATTTCAACTATTTAAACAGGACTGACATAACCTGTTACTTAGGTTTTCTTTTTTTTTTTTTCTTTGCTCTATTTTTGGTGAAAAATAAGAATATTCACCAATGAAATCTAAGTACGTCCATCTGTAAATTGCTCAAGCACAGCAACATAAACAAAGTGTTAACCACAGAAGGTAGAGAGACTCATCTTCTTGGAGACCAATTTCCTCTATCTCCCTTCCCAGCCCCATAAAATAAACATTGGTTCAATTCAATACAACTGATTTTATGTGACAGGCACCTGGGCAGGCACTATCAATTGTAAAAGAATTCTCTCAAACTTATGTACCCTTTAGCTCTTTAAAAATTAGTTTTAAATATTAAATATTATGTTAAAAAATTAATACTCATAACTTTATGAAGTAAGAAAATTGTCAAATTCAAAGCCTCCATTTTATAAAAGACTCCGTGGCTCAGTGTCCTCAGGTGATAGGAAGAAGAAGCATAGCTATATTTTAAATACTATGTTGAAATGTGAAGTCTAAGCTCTTTACACAACAATGTAATGCTTCCTACACACTTGGGGCCATTTGTAACAGAAGTGACAGTTAAACGTGACTTAAAAGCAAGTAAACAATTTTTTTAAAAAAATCAACACGAAAAAAATTTCAGCTTGTGCCATACTGATTTATATTGATGACAGGAAGTCAGACTTTTGTTGGGGTGGCAAGAGACTTGGAGGATTCAGGCACATGAATTGGTCACGTTGAATTCTGTCATCAGATTCTGGGTGTATCAGTGGTGTTTCATTTGCATTAAATGAAAAGGAGTCCAAAAATACACACTGTTGCTTAGGTTACATCTTGCTAGATGCAAATGAAGATGTGTTTGTTCAGACCAGTTAAAAATATCTTTGTACTGGCTAATTTTCCCACTGGCATAAAGGAATTTTTAGTAGCCTGTTACACTGAGATGTTCGGTTTACCTTACTCAGCATTAGGGGGTCTGGAAAGAGCATTACTTCCAAGCAATATTTTTAGAACCTGCAGAAACTACTTTTTTTATTAATTCAAATAATAAATCTAACTTCCCTAGGGTTATTTTTATAAAGATATCACCCAATAACAGGATCTGCTACTGCAAATATATCGATACTCTTTCCTCAGGTTCTGAAAGAACCATCTGCATTGTTATTTTTGGAATCTGGGAGGAAGCAAGACTAAGGAGAGACAGGGGTTGCAGTCCAATTGGATGGGTGGAGACGGAAAGCATCATTTTCACTATGCTGTATCCTTTTCTGCTCAGTATTTTACTTAATTCTCACAATAACTCCACAAGGGAGGCATTTTTTTTTTTCTCTCTGTATCATGATACCTCTATAACTGAAGATAAATTACTGAAGAAATTTTTAAAACCTGAATAGGGAATATAAGCCAAGAAAAACATTTGAAGTTTGATGTATAAAAAAAGATATTACTGAAAATGAGTAGGTTTGACGTTTTAACCCAATGCCATACTTCTTTCTGGAGATAATTCAACTTCCTTAGAGCCAAGGACAAACGCTTCTTGGTCCCTCTCTACCTCTGGAGATAGCCTACCCCCAAAATCCTGAGTGTCTTTAGTGATCAAATGTCAGAGCCAGAAGGGACCTCACAGGTCACATCACCCACCTTTTCTTGAGGCACAAATCCCATTATCACATTCTGGAAGGGAGGCCAACCAACCACTTGCTTAGAATCCTGGATATCAATAGCAGCTCACATTAATTGCATTCTTAATCATATTGAACACATCACCCTTACAAACACTTTACCCATTTTAACTCCTGTGATCCTTATATTGAGGGCATTGGTGTTTCAGCTGTAGAATTCTCATCTACCAGGTATTCAGTGCAATGAATTACTTAATATGGCCCTTCTAGCAGTAGTCAAGGAGCTCTGGTAGCATAGTGGCTAAGGCACTTGATCGCTAACCAGAAGGCTGGCGGTTCAAACCCACCAGCCACTCCTCGGAAGGAAGGTTGGGCAATCCTACTTCCGTAGTGATACTGCCTCGGAAACCCAAGGAGGGGTCGCTATGAGTTGGGGCCGACTCGATGGCAAACAACAACAACAACAACAGCAGTAGTCATTGGACTCCCACACAATGATTAGGTGGGACTAAGGGTAGGCTGGGGAGCTCTGGTAGCATAGTGCCTAAGGCACTTGACTGCTAATCAGGAGGCTGGTGGTTCAAACCCACCAGCCACTCCTTGGAAGGAAGATGGGGCAATCTACTTCCATAGTGATACTGCCTCAGAAACCCAAGGAGGGGTCACTATGAGTTGAGTCCGACTCGATGGCACGTAACAACAACAACAACAACAAAGATAGACTGAATTGTGTCACTCCAAAATATGTCAACCTGGCTAAGCCATGATTCCCAGTATTGTATGATTGTCCTACATTTTGTGATCTGATGTAATTATCTTTCATTTGTGATATGTTGTAAATCCTAACCGCTATACCTGTGGTTATGGTCTCATTTTGAAGTGAGTTTTCTGCTATGTTAATGAGTCAAGATTATGGTAGGATGTATCTTGAGTCACAGCCTTACTAGAGGATGTGATTCAAGTCACCACCCTTACCCCAGTCACCATTCTTACCATTTTTATTTAAGTCATGCCCTTATTTGAGTCACATATTTTTTTCTTCCAAGAGATAAAAGAAGAGAGATGAAAGCAGAGTGGGGATCTGATTACTACCAAGAAGAAGACACAGGACCAGAGCTCATTCTTTGGACCCAGGATCCTTGAGCTGGGAACACCCTAGACCCAGAAGACAAAGAGGAAGAACTGTGGCACTGGTTATAGTAAAAATAAGCAAGAGCAACAGCAGAGAAATAGTGTCAATAAAGGCAGCAGAACCAGAAGACTGGAAGGGAAGGTGGTGGTGGGCTTCCTGGCCCATAAAGCTAGAGAGATGAGCACCTTTGGGCAGGGGCTTACTGGCAGACTAGGGTGCCTCTGGGCACTTATTGGTGGAGCTGAAAAGCTTTGTAACACTTGCTTTAGAATGCTTTGAGCAAGGCAGTGGCAGAGGGCCAGTGACAGACCTGTCTGTGGGCATTGCCCAGAAGCTGTATTGACCAAAGAACTGTATCCTGAGTCATTCTGGATTCTCAATTGCAACCTGTTACTTCCCTAATAAACCCCATAATTGTGAGTATGGTCTGTGAGTTCTGTGCGGCCATTGCAATGAATTATTGAGCCCAGCAGAGAAGTGGAGAAAGCCATTGTCAGGATTGACAAAATAAAAAAAAAAAAATACTGGTGAGAGGAGTCTGACCTCCATCTCATTGGAATCAGCCTTGGGCTTAGGATCTTGATTCTCTTTCCCCGCTATGAAGTTAGAAGAGGTCATATGTCCCCACCACACCATTTCTCAAGGCGGAAGACCCAATTCGATTCCCAGCCAATGCACTTCATGTGCAGCCACCATCTGTTGGTCAGTGGAGGCTTGTGTGTTTCTATGACACTATACAGGTTTCAGCAGAGATTCCAGACCAAAACAAACTAGGAATAAAGGCCTGGTGATCTACTTATGAAAATCAGCCAATGAATACCTCATACATCACAATAGTCTGATTCAAAAGGATCATGGGAACAGGCAGCATTTTGTTACACTGTGCATTGGGTGAATTGGGGGTTTACGTGATGACAGCTAATAACAATCCTTATAAAAATCCTGTGCAATAGGTACTATTTCCCATGAGGAAAGTGAGCATAGAAAATTCACATAACTTGGCCAAGTTGATATATTTAGTACTGATCAAATATAGATGTAATTCCACTTCTGCCATGTATCACCTGACCTATTAGCCTCTGTATTTTAGTTCCTCAAAATAACCTCCTATTATATATATATATATATAAGTCCATGCTACTTTGTTCATAGATAGAAGATATCACTTACATAGATGGTATCATGTATTTGCTTATAAGTCTTTGAAATCTGAAAAACTAGCCTTGTATAGGAAGGAAAAGTTGAAGGAGGGAGAAAAAGTAAAGAAAATTTTGGCTTCAGAGAGACTATGGGAGTAGTCTTCAACTCTTTCTAGGATTATTATAGGAGGAAGAGAAACAACCTAATAATTACTTCAGTTTATTGATCACATGTTGAAGGCCCAATGTATCTTTATGTGATGTATATCTTTATTAAGCTTCACAGCAATCATGCAAAGTGTGACTGTCTTCATTTCAGAAATGAGGAAAACGAAGCTCACAGAGGTCAAGTCACTTTCCATAGTCACACAGCTAATAAGAGTTGGGCTCAAGATTCAAATTTGGAACAGCACAACTACAAAATGTATTTTCTTTCCACTATGAAATTTTTTTCATTCCCTTTGATTTTTATAACATGTTTTCCAGAATTTGTAGCTCAGACCAACTTGCAGAAACAATATGGAATCACATTTAATTTTAGTTGTGAGAATTTCCACAGTTATAACTTCCTTTTGGTAACACTGTCTTCCATGTGACCACCAGGCTCAGTTTTCTCTTATATATTGGATGTTTCCTTCTCAGCCTTCTTTCTTGGTTCTTTTTCCTCCACTGGTTGTCCTCCAAGTGTTAGAGTGCCAGAGTGCACACAGTTGTCTCCTAGATAATCCCTTCTCTTTTCTTATGTCAAAAATGTATTATAATCAGAGTCATGGAAGCTAAATGCCAGGTGGCATGTGGCTGAACTCTCAGGCAATCCCCACACAGTTCCAGACATTTTCCTTCTAGTCCTCTAGCTAAAGGAAATCTCACTGCTGTGCAGTCAGATCCGAATCACAGCAACCCCTCCTTGGGTTTCCAAGGTGGTATCACTATAGAAGTACATTGCCTAATCTTCCTTCCAAGGAGTGGCTGGTGAGTTTGAACAGCCTGCCTTCTGGTTAATGGTTAAATGCCTTAGGCACTAAACTACCAGAGCTCCTAGTCTTCTAGCTAGAAGAATTCTAATAAGGAAACTAACTACAAAAAAAAAAAAAAAGTATCATAAAATATTTCAAAGAGAAACAAAGACTAATACGATGAACCCCCATGTGCCTATAACCTAGCTTCAAAACCTATCAACTAATGGCTAATCTTATCTCTTTCTTTATATATTATTCTTTATATTATATATATAATTTTTAAGGGGAGCAAGGTAAGCACGGGCGGGCTGGTGCTGACTCACTGATCTGCACAGAACACATTCCCTTGTTACTCTCCCAAGAGGAACCAGGTCTCTGGGAGCAAGGGAAGCACGGGCAGGCTGGTGTTTACTCACTGATCTGCACTGAACACCTTCCCTTGTTACCCTCCCAAGAGGGACCGGGTCTCCGGGAACAAGGCAAGCACGGGTGTAGCACAGAGTAGCAGGCCGGAAGAGCAGGAGAAAGGGGTAAAATCCAGGAAGCCAAAGAGAAGAGCAATCAGCCAAAGGGATTAGGTGAGGAGGGGAAACTCAGGCCCG
>NW_006921774.1:3157753-3173344 GCF_000298275.1 Orycteropus afer afer | reverse complement strand
TTTTTTTTTTTTTTTCCTTATCTCTCAGGTCTTGAACCTCATGGCCCCTCCTCAGATAAGTATTTGATGAACACTCAATCTAAAAATGTATCACCTATAGCATAGTGGCTAAGGCACTTGACTGCTAACCAGAAGGCTGGCGGTTCATACCTACCAGCCACTCCTCGGAAGAAGATGAGGCAATCTACTTCTGTAGTGATACTGCCTCAGAAACCCAAGGAGGGGTTGCTATGAGTTACGTCAGACTTGACGGCAAACAACAACAACAACAACATCTTTTCATAATATATTGCAATGTAAAAAATTATACTTTTATTTATTTACTGTTCATTGTCCATCTCTTCCTCCAGAATGAAAGTTCAAAAAATTTATGCACCTTGCTATCTTCTGTGTCACAAAATCTCAAGCCCTGGTACTTAATATCTCCACTATATGACACATAGACTTTGAATAATAAATACTTTTAATGAACAAATGATGAGCTTTGCATCTCTGAAATTTTTCAACACATGCTGAACAAAATGAAAATTTTACAAGGATTGGGTAGAGGGATTTCCTCCATTTTGTGACTCTATGTTAGCTACCTGGCCAACTGATTGGAAGAGATCCATATTTGTACCCATTCCAAAGGAAGGTTATCCCACAGAATGTGAAAATTATCAAACAATATCATTAATATCACATGCAAGTAAAATCTTACTGAAGATAATTCAAAAATGGTTGCAGCAGTATATTGGCATAGAACTTCCAGAAATGCAAGCTGGATTCAGAAGTGGAAGGTGGAATGAGGGATATAATCGCTGATGTCAGATGGATCTTGGCTCAAAGCAAAGAATACCAGAAAGATGTTTACTTATGTTTTATTGACTATACTAAAGCATTTGATTATGTGGATCATAACAAATTATGGATAACACTGAGAAGAATGGGAATTCCAGAACACTTGATTATACTTGTGAGGCACTGGTACATAGATCAGGAGGCTGCCATTCGAACAGAACAAGGAGATACTGCACAGTTCAAAATCAAGAAGGGAGTGTGTCAAGGCTGTATCCTTTCACCATATTTATTCAAATCACATGCTGAGCAACTAATCCAAGAAGCTGGATTATATGAAGAAGAATGTGGCATCAGGATTGGAGGAAGACTCATTAACAACCTGCAATATGCTGACGACACAACTTTACTTGTTGAAAGTAAAGATGACTTGAAGCACTTACTGATGAAGATTAAAGATGACAGTCTATAGTATGGATTACACCTCAATATAAAGAAAACAAAAATCTTCACAACTGGTCCAATAAACAGCTTCATGGTGGATGGAGAAAAGATTGAAGTTGTTAATGATTTCCTGTTACTTGATTCTACAATCAACACCAATGAAAGCAGCAGTCAAAACAGCAGATGACATATTGCATTGGGAAAATCTGCTGCAAAGGATATCTTTCAAGTGATAAAGAGCAAAGATACCTCCTTGAAGACTAAGGTGTGCCTGACCCAAGCCATGGTAATTTCAATCACCTCTTATACATGTGAGAGCTGGACAGTGACCAAGTAAGACCAAAGAAGAGTTGATGCTTTTGAGCTGTGGTGTTGGAGAAGAATGCTAAGAGTATCATGGTCTACTAAAACGACTAACAAATCTGTCCTGGAGGAAGTGCAGCCAGAATATTCCTTGGAAATGAGAATGGCCAGACTTCATCTCACCTACTTTGGTCATGTTGTCAGAAGGAACCATTCCTTGGAGAAGGATATCATGCTTGGTAAAGTGGAGGGCCAATAAAGAAGGAGAAGGCCCTCAACCAGATGGATAGACACAGTGGATGCAGTGATGAGCTCAGGTATAGCAAGGATTGTGAGGCTGGCACAGGACCGGGCAGTGTTTCATTCCGGTGTGCATAGGATCTGTAATGGTCAGAAATGACTTGATGGCACCTAACAACAACAACGACAACAACTCTGTTAATTACAATTCACAGTCTAACACAACATATATCTTCACAAAAGAAAATTAGAATAAGAAGATATTTGTCATTTTCTCTCAGTATCTGCCCCCCAAAAGTCTACAAAAAGGAGTTGTAGGTCCAAAGGGTGGAACTTTGGGCCACAGAAAATTATTCTCAGGCCTTGAGCCCAATGTTTTTTGCCCTGGATTTAAAAAATAGCTTGGGAGGAGTGACTCTTTACTCTTTTCTTCTTTCCATTCCTCCCCTTTTGGAAAACCACTATTGTGATTTAGACACAGAGAAAAAAATCAGTATAAGGGTGGAAAATGGCAAGAATTTGCAATCCTACTAAAAGAGTAAGGTGAGCAAATCCTACCTTTATCACTTCATCATCAGCCACTTCTGTGCTAATTTCTCTCTCTGACCATAACCACCCAAAGTAGGTCAGACCTCATCCTTGGCCACCTGAGGCCAGGGCATTGGGTACAAACAGTAGGTTTAGGAGTCTGAATAACTCATTGTATTTCAGACCTATCAGCACCTCTCTTCCTTGTCCTTAGCTCCTCACAGCCAGGTTACAACTAGGACACTCTCCTTCATTGACTGCTCATGCAAACTTTTCCTGACCATGATCCACCCAAAACTGGTGACCACACAAGTTAAGTCTCTGTCCTGATTGTCCCTGCTGATACATTGCCTCTTGTGGATTTGTTAATTCTTTATAATGGCTCACTAAACAGATGGAAAAAGATCCACAAATGAGCCTATTCAAAGAAAGGTGAATTGACATAATACAGAAATTATCAAAAAACAAGACCATTAATATCACATGCACACATGCAAGTAAAATTATGTGGAATATATATAAAAAATGTTTTCAGCAGTACCTCAACAAGGAATTGACAGAAATTCAAGTCAGATTCAGAAAAGGATGTGCAAAAAGGGATGTCATTGCTGATGTCAGATGGATCTTGTCTGAAAACAGAATATAAGAAACATGTTGACTAGCGTTTTATTGATTGTGCATGGCCTTCAATTGTGTAGATCATTACAAATTATGGATAACATTGTGAAGAATGCAAATTCTAGAACACTTAATTGTGCTCATGAGGAATCCATATATAGACCTAGGGCAGTCATTCAAACAGAACAAGGGGATATTATATGATTTAAAATCAGGAGAGGAGTGTATTAAAATTGCAAACTTTCACCATCCTGATTCAATCTGTATGCTGAGCAAATAATCTGAGAAGCTAGACTATGTGAAGAGGAACACTCACCAGTATTGGAGGAAGACCCATTTACAGCCTGTGATATACAGATGACACAACATTGCTTACTGAAAGTGAAGAAAACTTGAAGAAATTACTGGTGGAGATCAAAGACTATATAGTCTTCAGTATAAATTACACTTCAACACACATAACACACACACACAAATCATCACAACTGCATCAATAAGCAACCTCATGATAAATGGAGAAAAGATTGAAGTTGGGCAAGATTTAATTTTACTTGGATCCATAAAACCCATGGAAGGAGCAGTCAAGAAATCAAATGACTTATTTCATTAAGCAAATAGTCTACAAAAAACCTAAGTGAATCTGACACAAACTATAATATCACCCTATGGGCACAAGAAAGCTGGACAATAAATAAGGAAAACTCAAGAAAAATTGATGCATTTAATTATGTTTTTGATGAAGAATATTGAATATACCATGGACTGCCAGGATAACAAACAAATTTGACTTGGAAGAAATACAGCTAGAATCCTCCTGAAGTGAGGATGATAAGACTTTATCTTATGGATTTTTCACATGTTATCAGGAGGGATCAGTTTCTGGAGAAGCACATCATGCTCGGTAAAGTAGAGGGTCAGACAAAAATAGGAAGACCATCAATGAGATGGATTGACCCAGTGGCTGAAACAATGGCCTCAAACATTAGTAATGATTGTGAGGATAGCACAGGACCAGGCAGTGTTTTGTACTGTTGTACAGAGGGTCACTGTGAATCAGAACCAACTAAATGGCACCTAAGAAGAACATTATCTATACTTAAAGGTAATTATTCATTTTAACTGGAAAGGATACAAGGAAAGAGAAATATCAGCCAAGATCTGGGAGAAATCCTGCATCAGGAGGCTTACATTTTCTCCAGGGATGTGCCAAAACCTCTCTGTGCATGGACATTCTCACCAATGTAGGAAGCCAAAAGGAGAAAGAACCAAGGCCCAAAGTCCCTTACTCATCAGGACTTCATGCTTATGCATGACTAGTGACTTAATGCATAGTTATGATGAATCCAAGAAATGAATATGCCTGATTGCATCATGACCTCTCCCTTCCTAAAGTCCATTGTCAACATAGAACCTGTTGCCAGGGTGAGGCAAAGATAGTCCCTTATTATCTATATATATTTAAGTGTTGCCTGGCTATTTTGGAAAAAAAGAGGACCTTAATTGGTTGTGCTTTTCCAAGGGCTATTTTTAAAACCAGAAACAAAAAGCCAAACCAAGTTCTTTGTCCAACAGGACTGAAAGAGAATGATAACCAAACTAGTGACATGGAAGATAAAGTTGAGAAAATGTCTCATTTTGGAAAGGAAAAATATAAAAATATAGTCTAGCTAAAATAAGCCCTGGTGCTGAAGTGGTTGAGCACTCAACTGCAAACTGCATTATTATTAGCTCAAACTCACCAGCTGCTACCTCTAAGAATTTTGTGACCGTCTGCTTACATAAAAATTTTTATATGCTCTTGAGTGGATTCCAACTCATAGAGACACTATAGAGCAGAACAGAACTGCCTATAGAAGTTTCCTAAACTGTAATCTATATAGGAGCATACTGCTAGTCTTTTCCCTCTCCACGTGACTGTGTGTGCTCCTTTGGTTAGCAGTGGAACACCTCACAATTGTGTCAATAGGGCTCTTTTCCATAAAAATTCCAAACCAAAAAAAAAAAGAAGAATGAAACCCACTGCCATTGAGTCAATTCTGACTTATAGAGACCTTTGGGGAATTTTGACATTCTCCCATAGGGTCGCTATGAGTCAGAATTGACTCAACAGCAATGGGTACTGTTTGGCTAAGCTCAAGAAAGGAAAATGAGTTTGATTAATAGCTAGTCTCTGCAATGTATTTGTTTAATAGTTAGCCAGTCTCTACCATATTGTCTGTAATATGTCCACAACATTTTGACTCTCCTTTCATTGAGAAATTGGGCTTTCTGTTCCTTCCCCTTCAATTAAAGCTGACCTTAGATTCGCTTTTAATCAGGAGAGTTCAGCAAAACAGCATTGTTTGTCTTTGTAGGTTAGTCATAAAAGGCAATGGAGCATTCTCCTTGTTCACTGACATACTTGTACTTGAAGCCATAAAACATCATGTATGGAAGTCCTGAGGTCTCCATTCTAAGAGGAAAATAAACTAAATTGAGAAACCACATTCAGGTGCTATACTCAGCAATCCTAATCATCTAGTCCTCCAAATCAGACACCAGACATGTGAGAAAATGAACTGTCCAAAACTTAATGACATAAAACAACAATTTATTGTGCTCCCAGATGTTATGGGTATGAAATGACATGGCCCAGTAGAACTTGTATCTCCTCCTTGAGGCTGGAATATAAGCTGAAAGACTTGAAAGCTGGGTCCTGGAATCATCTGAAGACTCATTTACTCATGTGTCTAGATGTTAATACTCGCTGCTGGTTGGGGGCCTCAGCTCCTCTTCATTTGAGCTAGTTTGGGCTTCCTTGTAGTCTAGTGACTGGATTCTGAGGATGAATGTTCTGATAGAGAGTGAGAGAGAAAAGTGGAAGTCATACTGCCTTTTAGTCACTAGGCTCAAAAGTTACTTATGCTATACTTTATCTTGTAGAAGCAGGCACAAAATCCTGGTCAAATTCAAGAGGAAGGCAAGTAGCTTCTACTTCTTTATGAGGAGAAGTAAGTTTCTGAAAAAGCATGTGGGACATGTCAACCACATTAGTTTTCAGATGACTCCAACCTCCAGCCCCAGACATGTTGAAACAGAGACAAGTTGTTTCTGTTGTGTACTTACCAATTTCCTGTCCCTTAGAATCAGAGAGTTTATAAAACTGTTGCTTTAACCTGCTAAGTGTTGTCATTATTCATTAAGCAGCAAGAGTAACTAGAACAGAATCCTAGAGAACAACGTGGTTGCACAAGGAAATTCATATGCCCACTGCAGCACTTTTGTAGTAGTGGATGCTTAAAAACAAACCTAATTTCTTCTAAAAAGGTTAAATATTATGGAATAAAATGTACCATTTAAAAATATTTATCTCTGCATAAATTCCTGTTGTTGTTACTGTTATGTACTGTCGAGTTGGACTCGACTCAAAGCAACCCCTCCTTGGGTTTCCGAGGCAGTATCACTATGGAAGTAGATTGCCCTATCTTCCTTCTGAGGAGTGGCTGGTGGGTTTGAACCACCAGCCTTCTGGTTAGCAGTCAAGTGCCTTAGGCACTACGCTACCAGAGCTCCCACATAAAGTCCTAGAATGGTGCAAATGGTTTGTGCTCTGTGGTGCACCAAAAGGTTGCCAGTTTGAACTCAACCAGTAGTGGTGCAGAAGAAAGGCCTGACAATTTACTTCCATAAAGATTACACCTAAGAAAAACCTATGTCACCACTGCACTCTGTAACTCATGTGGTTGCCATGAGTCAGAACTGACATGATGTCAGCATGTTTTGTTTTTTTCTACATATAAAACATTAAAAATTCTCTCAACATATTAGATTAAATAAGTTATAAAACACTGCATATAACATATTTACTTTTTTAATATGAATATATCTCTATATGTGCACATATTTGTATATAAATGCATACAAAAGAATAGTACCAGTTAACTATGGAGAACTGAGTGGTATGAATACATTAATGAGTGTTCTGGTCTGTTACTTTTTTTTTTATTGTAATTTGGCTTAAAGTTTACAGAGCAAATTGGTTTTCCATTCAACAATCCACACATATTCTTGGCCTTATATTTTTAACTCTGTCTACTTATATATTATTAAAAGTTTGTACAGTGGCTACCCATGCCTATATTAATAATGTAATAATAAAATTTATTCCATAATTAAGTCACTAAAATGATAATTTCTTATTATAGTCCCGGCTCAGCCTGTTCTAGACCAAAACAGCTGCCAAGACTAAGAGTCCACTGTGGTTCAGCAGCCTTTAATATCCCTCAGCTATATGGGAAACACAGTTTAGCACTTGTAAACTTTGGTATGAAGAAAAATGCTGGGACAGCAGAAACATGATGGAAAATTCATTAGTGAACTGAATTACTAAGACGAAGACTGTTAGGTTTGGAAATGTCCATGCCTCTGCCTGGGAATGTCAGGTGTCAGGCTGCTGTGGTAGCTGGAATAGTTATTTCCATCTTGGATGACTCCTAAGCCAAAGAAAAGGGATAGTCTTAACAATTTAATTTTGTGAATTGGAGGGGGGAAAAAAAAGATTAACCAAGAATCCTACTATGTTCCTGAATCTATGCTTGAAGATGCACATACACAAGCTCATTTCATGCTGATCAAACTCTAAGTCAAAGCAAAATTATTACTTCAATTAAAAAAAAAAACAGAGCTAGGGCTAAAATAGTTTACTTAAGTGGTATAATTCTGAGATCATTCAAAGAAGTGCTTTATTTTCTTAGATGAAAAAGAAATAAAAGGTGAAACACTACCCACTCACCCCAAAACTTCTCTGATATTAACTAAAACATTCTATCTTATGCTTTTGTTCCTTAATCCAGTTCCCTCTTCGCCTTTAAATGCAGACTAATGAAGCAAGTAAGAAGTGGTTTTGAGGCCCCTGTCAAATCCCTTCTTCCATGTAAGATTTCTACAATCATTCCTTCCCCTCACTCTCTTGGCACTGATACCTGAGATGGAGGAGCCAGGAAGATGTCAGTGGTGGGAAATCCAGAGCACTGACCTCCCAGAGAACAAGTTACAGAGAACTAGTAAGCTGGAGCAGGTCAATATCAAATCGGTTTGCTTCAGACCAAGAAAGGAAGAAGCTGGAACAAAAATATCAGTGCTGTGCAGGGGGTATGGGCAAGCTGGGTCAGAAGTCAGAGTTTGGTGAGCACAGCTAATAAATATCAACGCTTAAGATGCTTATCAGCATGAGCAGTGAAAGGCTGTGATGGATCATCTGAATTGCTCTACCTGCCATGAGTAGTGCTCCTTGGCATCCACAGTTCTAAGGTTCTTTCCCTTTTCTGTTCAAATTGGCTTCCTGAAAAGTGTCTCTCCTTCAGTCACTTTTCAGAGAAAAGTCACTCAGCATCTCCTTTCTGATCTTGCCCAATTTTCCTGGGAGCAAGGAAACATTTCTTCTCTGGGAGATAACATGAAGCACTCTGGTGGAGTAGTAGTTTAAGCATTAGGCTGTTAACCAGAAGGCTGGTGGTTGGCACCCATCAGCTGCTCCACTGGAGAAAGAAGAGACAATCTGCTTCCATAAAGATTTACAACCTTGGAAATCCTATAAGGCAGCTCTACTCTGTCATGTAGGGTTGTTTTGAGTCAGAATCAATTTGATGGCAGTGGGCTTTGAGTTTGGGAGACAATGAGATGTTAGTATAGCACATGCATGTGGTCTAGAAAACTCCCAACCCAAGACTACAACCAGTAGCAACCTGAGAGAGCTATATATTTTTCCAGTGTTTAAAACTGGTCTCGTTTCAAAGTAAGGAGGTTCTAGTTAAGGTGTTCTTTGCTTTTTCTTTGTGAGTGATGGAGAGAGGAGGTGACTGAGTGAGACACAGAAAAAGAAGTCAAGAATGAATCTTTCTAGCTGCTATTTCTCTTACCATACATGCAGAGTTACATGTTAGTACTTTGGATGGCTTTCTGCTTCCTTTCCTTTGAGAACAACCAAACAAAGGGTTGGATCTCCTGTGACTTGCAGTAGTGTTTTCCCCTCTCTGTTCTTCAGTTTCCCAATCTATACAATGAGATTGATAAATGAGTTGATCTCTAAATTCATTTTCAGTTTAAAGTATCCATGATGCCCAACTAAAGCCATCGGAGACAGGTTATGCCTTGAGTAACCTAGGATGAGAGACCCAATTGGACCAGAAAGCTCTAGCTTTGTTACAGACGCCAATTCCTTAATAGTACATAAGTGCTGCAAATACTCACACACAGAGACACACACACCTACACACACACACACACACACACACAAAAGAGAGACAGAGAGAGAAAATACAAAATAAATAAAATCTGGTTTACTTATTTATTGATTCTAGTTTCTCCACATTAAAAGCCAATACTTCAGACCCCAGACAACTCTTCCTGACTTGTAGAGCATCTGATGGCTCCCCAGGCACAGATCAGATCCATTAATCACCAGTAAGTTGTGCTCTTAACCCTAACTAAAGCAGCAAATATATGAGTATTCCATAAAGAACAAAGACCTTGGGCTCAGGATACCTTAACCAGGATGGGTTCAAAATGCACTTTAGAAGGAGGAGCTAAGCTAAGAAAACTTCTTTTATTTCTTCAACTTAAGAAACTTTTCTTAGAGCTGCTGATTGTAAATATCCAAGCCCCAAAATGGCACCATTAATTTTCACTTCAAAGGCCTTTTTTTTATTAGCTTTACCTGGACAAGTGGATTAGGAAGCACTGAGGGTTGTGAATTTGCTTTTACTTCTTTTAATGCTGTGGATCTGATGTGCTAAATGCACTAAGTGCCTAATAAACTATAAATTGAATCAAGAACAATTTCATTACCTTGTTCAGGGACTGCACTATGAATTAGTTAATTCATCCATTTGCAAAATAAACAATAGATTTATTTTCCAAATGGGAAATTTGTTTTTAAAAATAACATTTGTTAATTCATACACTCAGCATTTAGGCAAGATGGTAGTCTGATCATCAGCCCCATCCCACACTTATGATTCTCCCAAAATAAGATAGGAAAAACAGAATGCAAACATTCATATCTGTATAAGTCAAATTGAATCCCTATGCTTATCTATATTAGCTATATGACTCAAGAGCTAACATTTAAACATGTGTGAAGAAAAAAAAAAAAAAGGAAAAGAAGAAGAAGACTTATGGCCATATGCTTGTAGGGTTTCTACAACTGGTCTCACTGCATAAAGCCCAGAGCTGTACTGGCTGTACTGCCTGTGCTCTGGGACTAGAAGTGTTCTATCCAGGGGACAAAAGCAAGATTGCCTAACAATGGAGGAGATAGAAGCTATACTAGCAGAGGAAAACTGAAACTCTGGAGTTAAGAAGGGCAACCCATCAGACACACTTTTTATAAGATGTAAAAATTCCTGAGTTAGAACACTATTGTGAAAAGTGACAAGGTTCTGCTTAATCCCACAGGTTGCTATATGGCTATTTCCATAATTAATCCATAGGTGGGACTCTCATAGAAAAACAGAAAGTACAAAAATTCTGCTGATTATGTATTTATTAGACCACATGAAGAATCTACCATGTATACAATTAGCAATTGCAACAAAAAAGGACTTTTATGAACTAAGAAGAGAATGTAATAATAATATGTTAAAAATGTTTTAAGAGACAAGTTAAGAAAGTGCAAATAGAAAGTAAGGATAAAAAACCAAACTCATTGCTATCAAGTTGATTCAACTCATAGCAACTTCTTCTTGGGTTTCTGAGGCAGTATCTCTAAGGAAGTAGACAGCCCAATCTTCCTCCTGAGAAGTGACTAGTAGGTTTGAACTGCAAGCCTTCTGGTTAGCAGTCAAATATGCCTTAGGCACTATGCCACCAGAGCTCCCAAAGTAAGGATAGGGGAAAAGAAAAAGCATAACAGGCAGAGGCAGAGACAAGGTAGCATGTGACACACTCAACCCAATTCCTCTACAATAGAAAGCCAGAAAAATTGAGTGAAACAAACACAAAAAAATAATCCTGGAATTCTTAGCAGCAGATGAGAAGATAAAGAATTAGATTGAACACTGATTGGAAAGGAAACTGAGCAATATTAGTGACAACAGAGTGATAAGAGGCTAGGACTGGACAAAGTGTGAACATTTTGAATAGAAACACAAGATGCTGATGAGAAGGAGAAAAAAAAAACAAGCATTGAGTTTTTGATTAGTAGAGACTGTGCTCTTAAAAGCTTTCTAGAGGCTATCTAAAATGCAACTATTGGTCTCACCTCATCTGGAGCAAAGAAGTGTGAAGAAAATCAAAGTCGTATGGAAACAATTAGTCCAAGGATATGATCAACCACACGGACCTCAACCTTCATGACCCTGAGACCAGAAGAACTAAAAGTGCCTGGCTACCAATGCCAACTACTCAAAAAGCGATCACAATTGGAGATACTTGATAAAGTGGGAGGAAAAAAAGTCTAACAAAATTCAAAAACACAAAAATGATTAGAATTACTGGCCAGATAGAGAGTGGTGGAACCTGTGAGACTATCCTTAGGACCTGGAATTAGACTCACTTCTATGGATTAGCTCTCAGCCAAGCAGTAGAAAGGCCTATAAATAGAAACCCTACCCCAGAAGATGCACTCACCTATCCTATAGAGATGAACCCCATAGATCTATCAATCATGAAACGTCAGAAGGGCAATATTTGCATAGTTGGACATATAGGAACGCATAGATAAGAAGGACACAGGGAAGGGTTAGTCACAGAGAGGAAATGGGAGGAGAACTTTTTTATTGTTGGGATTGTAATAGGGGCCATGAAACCAAATGTACATGAACTGTTGAGAGTAAAACAAATATGCTTTGTAAATTTGTACTCAAATCACAACAAAAAAATTTAAAAATAAAAATGTGGAATCCACATGGTAATAAGGATATAGTGCAGACAGATAGGGAGGAATTCGAGCTCAAGACCTCATTTTTCCTATATTTTTTAATCTTTCATTTTTATTATAATTTCCTTTTCTTAATGTTCTTCTCTCTCTCTCTCTTTTTTTTTTTCTTCTTCTTGCTTCATCCAATGTCTCAAGGAGGACATTAACTCCCACTAGTCAGCTATATCTACTGCACTGACCACTTCACCCAACAGATGAGCACCACTATCAGCTCCTACACCACTGGATCAATGAAAGAAAGTAAACAACACCTGTTCTTCCCAACTGCAGTTCCTCTTTCCATCAGAGAACCACACCCACATTCCCACTAGTTATTCCACCAATCTGGAGATAGCTTAGGAGAGCCTCAGTGCTGCCTAGTTAACAACCAATGAAGCACATTCACCCAGTTATATCAAAACAAAGCAAAACAAAAAAGCAAGGTGAAACAAACCAACACACAATCAAAAAATAAAAGCAACAACTTCAAGATGTCTCAGAGGCAACAGACAACTTTAATTTAAATAGGACAAGATACCAGACGCAAATAACCAAAATAAAGAACTAGGAAATTTTCTCAAGGAAGAACAGGCAATCGAACTACCTGATGAGGAATTCAAAAGATATATATATAATCTTCCAAGAGCTCAAGGAAACCATAAACAGAAGCAAGGAAAAGAAAGACAATAACCTTGAGGAATTCAGGAAAATTGTACAAGAACAAAAGGACAAAATACATATACCATTAGATTAGAAATCATATAAAAACAGTAATTAGATATCTAAAAGATGAATGCTAAAATAGATCACACATCAGAAGAACAAAACAGTAGAATCAAACTGGTTGAAGAATGCACATCCCAGCTAGAAGAGAAGTCCATTGACACTAGCATGTATGAGGAAAAATCAGGAAAGGGAAAAGAGGAAAAGCTAAGAGTTTTATGAGATGATAGCAAAAATAATAATAATAATAATATACATCTGATTGGAATTCCAGAACAAGAGGAGAGAAAAAAAAAAAAATGAAAATTGTTGAAGACTTGCTAGTAGGAAACTTCCCCCATATGAAAAACAGCAAGATATCTGTGTTAGACTGAGTTCTCTAGAGAAACAAAAACCAGAAAAGTTTACATATATATTTATATATAGAGAGAGAGAAATTTATCTTAGGAAAATGGCTCACAAATGTATAGAAGCTGGCAAGTCCAAAGTCCCTGGAGGAAACATCGGACTGGAGGCAGCCTTAGCTTTCACAACCACAAGGGGCCAAGAAATTCAAGGCTGGCAGGCATTACACTGGTTGTTGACTCCAATGAAAGATGAATCCAAGATCTCCAGGCCGAGCGGTGGGCTGCTTACTCACGGAAGGTTGTAGTCAGCACACCAGGGTCCCCATACACCGAAGAATGTCTCTCTTCTCAGGATGTCCCCGGGTATCCCGGAAGCAGGCCACACCCCTAGGGAAACTCCCCTTGGGCAGATTGGCCACTCAGAACACAGTCATCAATCCCATCATGGGAACAACCACACAGAACTGGGGTCCAGCCAAGTTGATCCACAGCTCCAACTATCACAGTCCACCCCTTGTCAACTTGACAGTTGTACACATCTTCTTAACCATATATAATCTCTAAATAAGGACAATTACAGAGTCATATCTGTGCTTAACATGATACGGTAACACACATAAAACCAAAATGCATTAACCTTATTTACATTTCACAGCTCATAACACATGGAAACAAAAAAAATTGATGCACATATACAATGAAGAAATATAGCAATCACAGTCCTCATTTCTGCAGCTGGTCATGTGGTCATAGCTGATATTCAGAATTCCCTTCTTCCACCACCCATTCTGTATTTCCCTTGCCCTCAGCAAGCACCTCAGCTGGTCATGGTTCTTTGCCTGGTGGGGTGACCCAAACCTTCATTCCTGAAGGGTCTAGGCCATTAGCAGTCATATCAGAATTGGGTTGCTGTAATTTTCTATTGACTTTAATCACAGGGCATGATAGTACTAAAAGACATCCTAAAGAATCTCCTGTATTCCAGACATATTGGTCTTTACCTCCATTACATAAACCAACCCAATTTCCCCTTGGTAATCAGGATCTATCACACTAGATAACACAGTAATGCTCTTCTTTGTCTGTTGATCCAGAGGCATGAGGAAGCCAAAATGGCCAGGTGGCATTCTTAATTTCCAGTTCAATGTAATCAGTATTGTGTCTCCAGGTGAGAGTGTTCCTCCCTTTGGGACTAAGATCTCCAGACCCGCAGAGCATAGGGTAGCAGGGACAGGAAGCAAAAATTTTTTGAGTGGTTCACTAAGGGTAATACTGAGTGGTACCACTCCTGTTTCCACCCCTTGGTTCCTGGACCCATGTATCCTGGCTATTGGAGAAACAGAACTATGTATTGAACCCTGGTTTAGAGCATATACAGCCTCCTGAAGAACATTGCCCCAACCCTTCAAGGTATTGCCACCTAGCTGGTGCCGTATTTGTGTTTTTAAGAAGCCATTCTATCATTCTATCAAACCAGCTGCTTCAGGATGATGGGGAACATGGTAAGGCCAGTGAATTCCATGAGCATAAGCCAACTGCCGCACTTCATGTGCTGTGAAATGAGTCCCTTGATCCAAAGCAATGTTGTGTGGGATGCCATGATGGTGGATAAGGCATTCTTTATGTCCATGGATGGTAGTTTTAGCAGAAGCATTGCATGCAGGGAAGGCAAATCCATATCCAGAATAAGTATCTATTCCAGTAAGAACAAAATGCTGTCCTTTCCATGATGGAAGTGGTTCAATGCAATCAACCTGCCACCACGTTGCTGGCTGATCACCCCGAGGAATGGTTCCATATTGCAGACTCAGGGTTGGTCTCTGCTGTTGGAAGACTTGAGTACTCAGGAGTGGCGGTAGCCAAATCAGCCTTGGTAAGTTGGAGTCCATGTTGCTGAGCCCATGCATAACCTCCATCCCTGCCACCATGGCCACTTTGTTCGTGAGCCCATTGAGCAATGACAGGAGTAGCTGGGGAAAATGACGGCTGGTTTCCACTGAACATGTCATCCTATCCACGTGATTGTTAAAGTCCTCCTCCGCTGAGGTCACCTTTTGGTGGGCATTCACATGAGACACAAATATCTTTACTCCTTTGGCCCATTCAGAGAGATCTATCCACATGCCTCTTCCCCATACATCTTTATCACCAATCTTCCAATCATGCTCCTTCCAAGTCCCATACCATCCAGCTTAGCCATTAGCCACAGCCCCTGAATCCGTATATAATCGCACATCTGGCCATTTCTTGTTCCATGCAAAGGGAACAGCCGTATGCAAGCCTTGAAGTTCTGCCCATTGGGAGGATTTCTCTTCACCACTGTCCTTTAAGGAAGTCCAAGAAAAGGGCTGCAGTGCCGCTGCTGTCCACTTTCGAGTGGTGCCTGCATATCATGCAGAACCATCTGTAAACCACGTACGAGTTTTCTCTTCCTCAGTCAACTGATCATGAGGAACTCCCCATGAGGCCATAGGTGTAGCCTGGGAGAGGGAAGGTAATGTGACTGGAGTGGAGACTATAGGTATTTGGGTCACTTCCTCATGCAACTTACTTATGCCTTCAGGTCCTGCTTGAACCCGATCTCTGATATACCACTTCCATTTAATGATGGAGTGCTGCTGTGCACGTCCAACTTTATGACTCTGTGGGTCAGACAACACCCAGTTCATGATGGGCAGCTCAGGCCTCATGGTGATTTGGTGGCCCATGGTTAGG
>NW_006921774.1:3154637-3156169 GCF_000298275.1 Orycteropus afer afer | reverse complement strand
TATTCTGGCGATTCAATCTAGGTTGCTGTTCACATGACCTAGAATTCTTCTGTCTATACAGATCAAGTAAATATTTAGTAGGCTTGCCATGTATTTCACTACAAGGAACACCATGAGCAAGTAGCCAATGCCATAATTCCACACAAGTCAGACTAGTCTGATTAGTGTTCTGACTCTGCTGTTCATCATGGTAACCACGCCTACCTTGCCTTTGTCAATTAGCTGCTGCCACTTGACCCCTACAACCACGGGGTCCAGTCAGCTCCATCGTATTTAAGTGTCTTAGTTCAATTAGGGCAGTTCCCACTGTCAAATCAGGTTTACACAAAATAGCAATCACAGCAGTCTTCAAGGTTGGTGGAGCTCCATTCACAAATTTATTCCTCATGGTACTGGTGAAAAGTGTGTCTTCTGGACTCCATTTCTGGCTGTAAGGATCTAATCTGATAAATCCATTCTAACAGGCCAATTTCCCTAAGCCTCTGGATACCTTCTTCTACATAAACCAAGGCAGGTCTGGTACTTCAACTTGACTTAAGGTAGGCCACTGCATAGCCCATGCCTCAGTAAGCCAACCAAATAAACTATTAGATCCTTTCCTAACCTCTTGAGTTGAGACATTGAATGAAGAATTCATACTTAGTGGACCTAAATCAATAAACTCAGACTGATCCAATCTTACATTCCTTGCACCATTATCCCACACCCTCAGTAGCCATTCCCATACATATTCTCCAGGTTTCTGTCTGTACATGTTGGCAAAATCAAGTAGGTCTTTTCAAGTATAGCATATCACCTCCTCAGTCACACTTTCTATTTCACCTCTTCGGGCTTGCTTAGACTTAACCTTTGTTATGGGCCTAGCGGCCAGAATAGGTGCTTGTGGCAGTTCCTGAGAACATTCAGGAATGTTTTCCATGGCCTCTGCCTCACACAATAACCCTGCAGGACCGGTTTGGCTAGTCCCCTCAAACTGAGGGGGAGGGGATAATGGTTTTACAGTAATCCGTTCAGATGGGGGGGGATTCAACAGAATTCACAGGCTCCATATCCTGATCTTCCTGATCATCTGTTCATATGTCCCCATTCCAGATTACAGGATCCCATTTTTTTCCAATCAATGCCCTCACTTTAACGGCAGACACCATTCTGGGTTGGCAATTGAGCTGGCATTGTAAGTCAGTCACTTTTACAATAAGACCCTGGATTTGGGTTTCAGCTATGTCAGCCCTGGTAGTAGAAGCTATAAGGCTTTCTTTCAGAGCACAGCTGGAAGCACTGAGGTCATTTATGCAGCACTTAAGCCGAGACTCAGCAGCTTTGAGCCCATCTCACTCTTTCACCAATATATCCAGTGTAAGTAGGACCAACCAACCAGCTTCCTTATACTCCTCATTCTGACAAAATTGCAGAAAAGTATCAAATATCCGATCACCCAGAGCATCACTTCTCACAAGTATGTGATCTATTGGTGGTGCTATTTCATGTATTAATTTTGCCACCTCATGTCACAGATTAGTAGGGCTCTCATT
>NW_006921774.1:3153052-3154292 GCF_000298275.1 Orycteropus afer afer | reverse complement strand
GCAACCATAGGGGGCCAAGAAATTCAAGGCTGGCAGGCAGTACACTGGTTGTTGACTCCAATGAAAAATGAATCCAAGATCTCCAGGCCGAGTGGTGGGCTGTTAACTCACAGAAGGTTGTAGTTAGCACACCAGGGTCCTGATACACTGAAGAATGTCTCTCTTCCCAGGATGTCCCCGGGTATCCTGGAAGCAGGTCACACCCCTAGGGAAACTCCCCTTGGGCAGATTGGCCACTCAGAACACAGTCATTGATCCCATCATGGGAACAACCACACAGAACTGGGGTCCAGCCAAGTTGACACTCAGCTCCAACTATCACAATATCCATCAAAAAAATGCAACAAATGCCATACAAGATAGACCCCAAGAGAAAATCACCAAGACATATCATAATCAAACTTTCCAAAAACAAACACAAAGAAAGAATATTGAAAGCAGCTCAGAAAAAAAACAAAATGTTACCTACAAAAGGCAACCAATAAGTCTAAGTTCTGATTTTTCAGCAGAAACCATGCAGGCAAGAAGGTAATGGGATGACATATCAAAATCTTGAAGGTAAAAAAAAAAAAGAAAAAATGCCAATCAACAATGATATACCCAACAAAGTGATCCTTGAAATATGATGGTGAAATTGGGACATTATCAGATAAACAGAAGTTAAAGGAATTTGTAAAACCAGATCAACCCTACAAAAAATGTTAACAGAGTACTTGCAACAGAAAACTAAAAACAGAAAACAAAAAGTTAAAATTAAAACATATGACAACAACCCCCAGAAACCAAACCAGGAAAAGAATTCTCAAATTTAAAACTCTACAAAATGGAAAATAGAGAACCAAAGAAGTAAATCTGTAAAAGATACCAATTCTAAAGAAAATAAGTGATAGAATTACAAAACTTCCGTATGAGGAGGAAGTCAAGACTATGTCAATATAGCATAGACTGTTGCAAACTTAGGGAGAAAACAATTTACTACAGAGTAACCATAAAGAAAATCTATAAACTTTTTAACCAAAATAAGAAAAGAAGAATTTCACAAGGACTCACTAAACACAAAATCAACCATAATCAAGAACGGGGAAAATGTACTCAGCATGGAAAAATATTGGAACCAAGAAACCATCAAAACCATTCCTAGCTAAGGGAGACAAACTTGTCTGTTGGTTTGTCCTACTGTGGTGACATGTTGCTGTGAGTCTTGAAGCTGTGCCACTGGTGTTTCAAACCCAGTGGGGTA
>NW_006921774.1:3138025-3147647 GCF_000298275.1 Orycteropus afer afer | reverse complement strand
GAAGCAGCAGTCAGGACATTAGACAACCTGTAGCACTGGGCAGGTTGGCTGCAAAGGAACTCTTTCACGTGCTAAGAAGTAAGGTTGTCTCCTTGAGGACTAAGGTGCACCTGACACAAGCCATGATATTTCCAATCACCTCATATGCATATAAGAGCTGGACAATGAATAAGGAAGAATGAAGAAGAGTTGATGCTTTTGAGTTGTGGTGCTGGTGAAGAATGCTGAAGATACCCTGGACTGCCAAAAGAACTAACAAATCTGTCCTGCAGGAAGTGCAGCCGAGATGCTCCTTGGAAGCAAAGATGGCCAGACTTCGTCTCACCTACTTTGGTCATGTTGTCAGAGGGGACCATTCCCTGGAGAAGGATATCATGCTTGATAAGGTGGAGGGTCGATGAAGGAGGGGAAGACCTTCAACGAGATGGATTGACACAGTGGCTGCAACAATGGGCTCAAGTATAGCAAGGATTATGGAGCTGGCACAGGATCGGGTGGTTGTTTCGTTTTGCTGTGCATGAGGTTTCTGTGAGTCGGAAATGACTCAACAGCACCTAACAACATTCATACTTACCATTAATTACACTAAATGTGAATGGATTGAATGCATCACTGAATACAATGAATGTGGTAGATTGGATAAGAAAACAATACTCATGAATATGCTGCCTAAAAGATACTCATCTTAGACACAAAAATAAAAATAAATTGAAAAATCAAGGGATGGAAAAATATGCATCAAACTAATGGCAACCAAAAAAGAGAAGGAATAGCAATATTAATTCCTGATAAAATAGACTTCAAGGCAAAATCCAGCAAAAGGGACAAGAAAGGGCATGTTATGATATACAGGGTTAATAGATCTAAAGGACGTAGTCATAATAAATATCGATGCACCCAATGAGAAAGCTCCAAAATATGTAAAGCAAACATTAACTGAATTGAAAGGAGAAATAGACAATGCTACAATAGTAGTAGGAGACTTTAGCATGCCACTTTTTTCCTCTTTATTTATTTTCATTTATTTACTTTTTTAAATTTTTTATTGTGATTTGGGTGAAAGTTTACAAAGCAAATTCATTTTCCAATAACAGTTCATACACATTTTGACATTGACTGCAGTTCCCCACAATGTAACAGTTGTCTTCCCACTTCCTCCCTAACATGACACTTTTGATGGTCAGAAAAACTAGAAAAAAAAAAAAAAAAAGATATGGGAGATCATAACAACATAATCAACCAACTTGATCTGTTAGACATATACAGAGCACTCCACCGAATAAAAGCACAATACACTTTTTTTTTTCTAGTGCACATGGATCATTCTGCAAAATAGACCATGTGTTGGCTACAAATCAAGCCTTAATAAATTTAGAAGCATAGAAATACCAGAAAGAATCTTCTTGGATCATAACACTTCACAATTAGAAATCAACAACAGAAAGAGCAGAGGAAAGAAGCCAAAATCAACACCTTAACTTAAAAACTCCAACAATTAGAAAATGAACAGCAAAAGAAGCCTACAGTCTTCAGAAAAAAAGGACAGAATAAAGATCAGAGTAGAAATAAATGAAACAGAACACTGAAAAACAATAGAAAAAATCAGTAAGACTAGAATCTGGTTCTTTGAAAAGTTTAACAAAATTGACAAAACAGTGGCACATTAACTAGAGAAAAAGAAGACCAGTTGCAAATAACACAAATAATAAATGAAGTGGGTAACATCACAACAGAACCAACCAGAATAAAAAAGATAATAAAAGAATACTATGAAGAACTGTATTCCAAAAAATCTGAAAAACTAGAAAAAAAATAGACAAATTTCTAGAAACACAAGGTCTGCCTAAACTAGCACACATTGAGGTAGAAAATTTGAAGATCTCTATAGAAAGGAAGAAATTAAGCAGGTCATTAAAATAAATAATAATAAAATAAAATAAAATAAAAATAAATCCTGGTCCATATGACTTCATTGGAGAAATTTATCAAACATTCAGAGAAGAGCTAACACCTACCCTACTTAAACTATTCAAGAAGCATAACAAAACCAGGCAAAGACACCACTAAAAAGGAAAATTACAGAACAATATCCCCCATGAATACAGTTGCAGAAATCTTCAACAAAACCTTAGTCAAAAGTATCAAACACTATATCAAAATATAACACACCATGACCAAGTGGAATTCATACCAGGTGTGTACATATTTAAACGTTACAAAAACTATGTAATTGGCCACATAAATAAGCAAAGGAAAATAACCACAAGATCATATCAAGTGATGCAGAAACAGCATTGGATAAAATCCAGCACCCATTCCTGATAAATGCTCTTGGCAAAATAAGAATAGATGGGAAATTTTTTGACATAATTAAGGGCATATATGTAAAAGCAACAGGTATTATTCTCAAAAGAGAGAGACTAAAAACATTCTTCTTGCAAATGGGAAAAAGACAAGGATTCTCTCTATCACTACATTTATTCAACATTGTCTTGGAAGGCCTAGTCAGGACAATAAGGCAAGACAGAGAAATAAAAAACATCAAAATTGTCAAAGAAGTAAAAGTATCTCTATTTATCTCTAAAGAAGTATTATGTATTTATCCCTATAAGTATAGGACATGGTCCTATACACAGGAAAACCAAGAGACTCAGCAGGAAAATTACTAGAACTAATTGAAAAATTCAGCAAAGTGCTAGGATATAAGATCAACATGCAAAAAGCAGTTGGATTCCTTTATATCAATAAAGAGATCTCTGGAAAAGAAATCAGCAAACCAATACAATTTACAATAGCTACCAAAAAGATAAAATACTTAGGAATGCTTCATACCAGGGACACAAAAAAAATCTACAAAAAACTACAAAACACTACTACAACAAACTATGAGGCCTACGTAAATGGAAGAATACTATATGCTCATGGATAAGAAGACTGAACTGTGAAAATGTCAATACTACCTAAAGCAATCTATAGATTCACTGCAACTCCAATCCAAATTCCAACAACATTTTTTAAGGATATGAAAAAAACAATAACCACTTTCATATGGAAAAGAAAGAGACATTGGTAAAGTGACAGCATTCTCATTTGGATTCCAGGGACCTAAGAATAGTCTCCATTTACCAAGGACGGCAGGGACATATGGGAGGCTGACAATCAGAAAGAAATAGGTAGTGAGTGTATAAGTGCTGCCAACTAAGGAATGAAGGAGCAAAGTACTCTGCTTAAGTAGATAATATACAAAGAAAACAAAAAGTGTGGGCAAATCACTCAAACATACAATTACCAATAAAATATAAACACAAAAACATCACAATGCCTCGGGGATGACAGAACATCACAGTCCACACAAAGAAGCAAGATAAAGCAAGAGAAACAAAGTACCAGGATACAGACTCAAAACATATCTCTCAGGAACATGCAGCATTGGAACTCCCTGATAAATAATTCAAAAGAATTATATTTAGATACCTTCAACGAATTGAGAGACAGATCAAGAAAAACACTGACAAAATTGAGGAAATCACAGAGAAAACTCTAGAACAATTTCAAAAGACAATACAAGAACAAAGTGACAAAATAAATGAAAAATTAGAAATGATACAAAATCTACAGAGAAATCCAGAAGATTAATACTAAATTTTCAGAAATAGATAATGCATTGAACGGGCAAAGGAGAAGAATTGAATCAATGGAAGACAAAATTAGTGACACTGAAGGCAAATACCTCAATACTTCTTTGGAAAAGGATCAATCAGAAAAAAGATCAAAACAAAATGAATAAAGCCTAAGGTTTATGTGGGATACCATCAAAAAGAATAACCTATGTGTAATCAGAATTCCAGAACAGGAAGAGACAAATAACACCACAGAAAAAAATTGTCAAAGACTTGTTGGAAGAGAATTTCTCTGGTATGATGAAAGATGAGAGAGAATATATCCATTCAAGAAATCCAACGAACCCCAAACAGGATAGACCCCAAAAGAAAATCACCAAGACATATCATCATCAAACTCATCAAAACCAAAGACAAAGACAGAATCCTGAAAGCAGCATGGGAAAAATGAAAAGTTACCTACAAGGGGCAACCAATAAGACTAAGCTCAGATTTCTCAACAGAAACCATTCAGGTGAGAAGAAAATGAGATGATATATATAAAACCCTGAAAAAGAAAAATTTCCAACCAAGGATTATATGCCCAGCAAAATTGTCCCTTAAATATGATGGTGAAATTAACACATTTCCAGATATGTAGAAATTAAGGGAATTTGTTAAAGCCAGACGAACCTTACAAGAGATGCTAAAGGGAATTCTTTGGACAGAGAACGAACAGCAAACAACAACTGACCATTAATGCACATGATGACATAACCCAGAAACCAACACAGCTATGGAAGTATCCAAAGTAAGCATGCCCACAAGATTGTAAACAGGGAACCAGACACATCAATTGACAAGTGAGGACAATTACAAACCAAAAAGAGGGAAAATATTGTGTAGTTACAGAACTTCTAATGCTAGGGAAGTCAAGGCAACTACAAGATAGAATGAACTGTTCTAAACTTGGGAAGAAAACTATAGATTACAGGGTAACCTCAAAGAAAAATGATAAACCTTCACATCAAAATCAAAAAGAGGATCAGCACAAATATTTAGCAAATACTAAAACAATAGTAACTAAAGAATTGATAACACCATTCATAAAGAAAATGAGCTCAACACAGAAAATTATATGGAACAAATAAATAAATATCACGGAAAAACAAACAATAAAATGACAGCAACAAATTCATACTTGTCGATAATTGCATATCTGGGAAGGGACTTATCTCTAAGATTTATAGAAAATTCCATCTCCTCAACAGCAAAGGGATTAAGAATCCATTTGAAAAATGGGCAGAAGACATGAATAGACACTTCACCAAGGAATATATTCAGGCAGCCAGCAAATACATGAAGAGATGCTCACTATCATTGGCCATTGTCGTTGTTGTTGTTGTTGTTATGTGCCATTGAGTCGGAGCTGACTCATAGAGACTCCTCCTTGGGTTTCCAAGGCGATATCACTATGGAAGTAGATTGTCCAACCTTCCTTCAGAGGACAACAACAGTTTATAGAGACTAATTAAAGAGACCCTCAAGCTTAACTCCAAATGCACAAAAAGCAGAAGAGAAACTAGATGACTGGGACCTTCTGAAAATTAAACTCTTATGTGCATCAAAAGACTTCTCCAAAAGAGAACCTACAGATTGGGTAAAAATATTTGGCAATGACATATCTGACAAGGAACTTTTCTCTAAAATTTATAGAAAATTTCAGCACCCCAACATCAACAAGACAAATGAACAAAGGATATGAACAGACACATCACCAAAGAAGATAGGCAGCCAACAAACACATGAAGAAATGCTTGCTATCATTAGCCATTGTTGTTGTTGTTGTTGTTACATGCTGTCAAGTCGGACCCGACTCATAGCAACCCCTCCTTGGGTTTCTGAGGCAGTATCACTATGGAAGTAGATTGTCCAACTTTCCTTCTGAGGAGTAGCTACTGGGTTTGAACCACCAGCCTTCTGGTTAGCAGTCAAGTGCCTTAGGCACTACTCTACCAGAGCTCCCATCATTAGCCATTAGGGAGACACAATTCAAAACAGCAATGAGATACCATCTCACCCCAGCAATAGTAGCAAAGTTCAACAAGACAGAAAATAACAAATGTTAGTGAGCATGCAGAGACATTGATACTCTTATACACCACTAGGGGGACTATGTTGCTGTTGTTGTTATGTGCCATCGAGTCGGCCCCGACTCATAGCGACCCCTCCTTGGGTTTCCGAGGCAGTATCACTACGGAAGTAGAATTGCCCAACCTTCCTTCCGAGGAGTGGCTATAAAATAGTACAATCACTGTGGAAAATGGTATGGTGCTTCCTTAAAACTTTGAAAATAGAAATACCATTTGATTCTGCAATCCCACTTACTGGGAATATATACTAAAAAGGTGAGATCCAGGACAATAGATATACACACACCCATGTTCATCACATCACTATTAACAATAGCAAAGAGATAGACACAACCGAAGTGCCCATTAACAGATGAATGGATAACCAAACTATGATACATACAAACAATGGAAAACTGTTGTTGTTGTTTTTATGTTCCATCAAGTCAGCCCCAACTCATAGCGACTCCTCCATGGGTTTCTGAGGTGGTATCACAAGGAAGTAGATTGCCCAACCTTCCTTCTGAGGAGTGGCTGGTGGATTTGAACCACCAGCCTTTTGGTTTGCTGTCAAGTGCTTTAGGCACTATGCTACCAAAGCTCCTAATGGAATACTATACAACATTAAAGAACAATGAAGAATTACCTCATAACATGGACGAACTTGGGAGGATATTATGGACAAATATTGTACAAGTCTGTTATAAACAATCATGTGAAGGTTTACACAAGGAAGGAAATTTTCTTTGTTTGAAGAGACAGATGTTGATGTGGCTGAAAGGAAAAGCAATATAACAAAAGTATGTGACTAGCACAATATCACTAAGGAAAATAAAGACACAGAGAGGTACACAAGTGGTACAGACAATAAATGTAGCGGCGTAGTGCCTAAGGCACTTGACTTCTAAACAGAAGGCTGCCGGTTCAAACCCACCAGCCACTCCTCGGAAAGAAGGTTGAGCAATCTACTTCCATAGTGATACTGCCTCGGAAACCCAAGGAGGGGTCACTATGAGTCATGTCTGACTCGACAGCACATAACAACAACACTATTGTATCCACAATGTTGCATTATCAGTAATAAAAAAACATTAATATATGGGGATACATAGCTAGACAGGCAAGAAGATCAGTTGTGGATAGGTGAATGGTAAAATACCCATGATCATACACAAGTTTGACAGACTATATTGCTACTTACATATTTGTATGTGGTATAAAAATGGCCATATGCAGTATAAAGCCAACCGGGGCAAAGTTATGATAGCTTGCTATCCACAACTAAGCACCTTAAGGGAGTGAGTTTCTTGGCCTGCAGCCTAAGGCCCATGATAATGGGAGATATCCAGCTCACTTGCCATAACATAGTATACGAAAATATTGTTCCACATTTTACTTTAGAGAGAAGCAACTGAGATCTTAGAAGCTTGCAGGCGGCCATCTAAGATGCAACAATTAGTCTCTTCTTGTCTGGGGCAAAGAAGAGTGAAGAAAATCAAAGACACATGGAAACAGTCCAAAGGACTAATAGACCATGAAATCCTCAGCTCTGAGACCAGAAGAACTAGATGGTACCCAGCAACTAATACCAACCACTTGGAAAGGGATCAAAATTAGAGATCTTGGATAGAGTTGAAGAAAAAAAATTGAAACAAATTTAAAAACATAAAACAGACTAGGTTTACTGGTTGGAATGCGACTGGTGAAACCCCTGAGACTATGGCTCCAAGTCACCCTTCATGCCTGGAATTGAACTCACTCTCATGGTTTAAGTTTCAGCCAGACAATAAACAGGCTTAATAGCCAAACAAATACACCAGGGAGATACACTCAGAACATTCAGCCATGGAAAATAAGAAGGGCATCATTTGCACAGGGAGAAAGATAGGGAGGCAGTAATGCATAGGCAAGAAGCACACAGGGAGAGGGTAAACACAGGGAGGAAGCAGGAAGAGAGCTGTTACACTGAAGAGAATGTAATCAGTGTCACAAAATAAAATGTGCATGAGCTGTTGAATGCAAATTGAATCTGCTTTGTAATATTTCTTGCAAATTACAACAATAAGTTAAAAAATAAATAACAGGCAAATTTCTAAAATACATTCTAGAAAAAAAAATAAGGAAATTACATTTTGGTGGAGTAACTTCAGTGAATTAACTTAATAAAAAAAGTCAAAGTAAGAATCAGTATCTGAGAATGCATTGTATACATATGGGGGCAAAGTAATGAAGACTCCTTAGCCATAACCAAACACTTTGAGGCAATAAGTCATTGGGCCTGGGGGTTCAGGGCCATAGTCCCAAAGCAAATCGAGGTCAATTGGCATAATATAGTCTGCAAACACAGTGTTGTTCTACATCCTACTTTTGGTGAATAGGGAACAATTTCTTAAAAGTTTGTGAGAGATCTTTTAAGGGGTAACTATTGTTCTCTTCCCATATGAAGCAAAGAAGAGTGAAGCAAATCAAGACACATGGTAACAATTAGTTCAAAGCACTAATGGATCACAAAAAGGTCAGCCTTCATGAGCCTGAGACCTGAGACCAGAAAAACTAGATGATGCCCCAATACCACAGCCCACCACTCTGAAAGGGACCACAATAGAAGATCTTGGATACAATGGGAGAAAAATGTGGAACAAAACTCAAAATCATAAAAAAAAAAAGACCAGGTTTACTGTTTTGATAGAGATTGATGGAACTCCTGAGACTATGGCAAGTTAGTCACCATTCAAGCCAGGAACTGAATTTACCCCCATAGCTAAACTCCCAGCGAAGAGTAGACAGGAATGTGTTATCATTAGAATAATCAACCATACAAGATCAAAAGGGTAGCACTTGTCCAGGGATAGAGCTCAGAAGCAGGAAAGAATAGCAAAGAAGGAAGAATGGAAAGGCAAACACAGGGAGGAAGTGGGAAGATTGGTGAATAATTGTGAGGATTGCAATCAATGGTGTGAAACAAAATTTACATGAATGGAAAACCAATTTTGCTCTGTAAACTTTCACCTAAATCACAATAAAAAGATTTTAAAAAATTAGTCGGTTCTTGATCTTCTTCTATTCTTTTCCTCCCTCTTCTCTTTATAAGTTTCATTGTCACTAGCTTACCTGGAGACATTTCCTTTTAATGGGAATCAGAATGACCTCCCTGTATACACACAGAGTAAGTACTCAGAATAAAGTTTATGTTTAAAAAAAAAAAAAAAAAAAAGGTAAAGAAAAGAGATGGGTAGAGGTAAAAGAATCTAAGAGAAATAGAGTCTAATGTATAAAATTTCAATATTCATTGAATAGGCTCTCAAAAGGCAAAAATTTGAAATCTCTCTCTCTGTGTCATTGCCATCAAGTTGGATCCAACTCACAGCGACCCCTCCTTAGGTTTCCAAGGCAGTATCATTACAGAAGTAGGTTGCCCACCTTCCTTCTGAGGAGTGGCTGTGCCAAAAATATTCAGATTCTGTTCTAGAAAATAAAAAAGGAGAGTAAGTATAAAAAATAAGAAAATATTATAATGGCAGGCATAGTAGATTTAAAAAAAAAAAATCTTTAAAAGTTAGTTAAACGTTGTTATGCCAATGGCTGAAATGGACAATTTTCAAAGGAAAATATGAAGTATGAAAATTAAGGAGAAATAAAAGCTCTAAAAAGAAAAAAAAGAAATATCCAATTGCCAAAAACTGAACTCCACACATTTCTTATGTCTAGGTTGCTAATGATAGACATTTTACTAAACTGTCAAGGAACAGATAACCACTAAGTTATAGAAAACATTCGAGAGAAGAGGGAAAAAAGGAAAACTGGCCAACACTTTGAACGAGGCTATAACAACATTAAAATAAAAATTGGTCATAGCTAGTTCAAGATAGAAGAATATTCAGCAACCTCACA
>NW_006921774.1:3131337-3136263 GCF_000298275.1 Orycteropus afer afer | reverse complement strand
AAAAGTGATACATGTTTTCAGTGCAGTTTGTAACTATTAAATAAATTTATATGATAATTAAAACTTTCCTTCATAAAAACTCCTTCATAAAAATTTCCTTCATAAAAACTGATCAATCTACCCACTGTTCCACAGGAGAAAGATGTATCAGTCTGCTTCCATAAAAATGTACAACCTTGGAAATCCTATGAGACAGGTCCACTCAATCCTATTCGATCCCATAGGGTCACTATATGTTGGAATAGACTCTATGGCAGTTTTGGTTATATATATATAAAATCACAGTGACCCTGCAAAGCAAAGCAGTGGGTGAAAGGCTAGTCTTTTCAATGAATGGGTCCAATGAATATCCTTATTAGAAAACAAATTTTGACCTCTATTTCACAACACACACACCATACACAAACATCACTTCAGGTGAACTGTTTATCTAAATGTGAGTAATAAAACAACACAGTTTCTAAAGGATAGTATAGATCAAATGGTACATGTATTAATGGAGATAATTCAATAAAAAGACAAAGCTAGAGATACTAGCAACAGTGAATAAAAAAATGATACTTTGGTAAGTTTAATTCATTAACTTTTATTTAAAACAAAATAAGGTATAAAAAGTACATGACACTGAAAATTATTAGTTCACTTTCAAATAATTCATGAGTGAAAGAGAAAGTATAACTGAAAATTACCTAAGATTTATAAGTGAACATAATAAACTATACCTTAAAATTGTTAATGTAGACAAAGCAGTAGTTAGAACTATGAGGCCAAATGGTCTTATTAAAAAACAAGAAAAACTGAAACAAGTGAACTACCATTGAAAAATAGAAAAAGAGCATAGGAAAGTCAAAGTAAAAAAAATGTCTAAATATACAAACAAATGTGCAATAATAGAAAATGAAACACCCATAACACCAGGAATGGTTATTTTTTCCAGAGGTTTTCTTTTCCAAAGCCAAATAAAATATGCTAGGCTTTCCATCTAGGGAAAAATAAAAAAGTTTGAAGGTCAAAGACATATTACAAAGAAATAGTGACATATTATAGTTGTGGTGGGGATTTTTAATGATAGGAGACTAGGAATAATCATATTTTAACAAATTTGAACTCAGATAAAATGAGACATTTTCTAGAAAATATAAATTATGAAAATTGTCAAGGTCAATTTGCATTTTTTAAAAAATATATTCTATTAATTTTGTCTTGCTGGTATTGTAGTTGTCAGTTTTACTTCTACATCTTAAATGTGAGAGGTCTTTGGTTTCCTGTTTTGGTATTATTTGTATCCAGTTTTCTTTTTAAAAAGTCAGAATATAATAGGTTTATAAATTAATGCACAAATTTTTATACTCATCTGTGTTGCAGTACAATTTATCAATCATAGGAATTGTGTGTTTTTAAAAATTTTAAATCATATGTAAAATCAATCTGTTTTGGAGATATATTAAAGATATATATAGTAAGTCTTTAAGATAATTATTGCTTTATATGGATTTTTATATTTCTTTATTAAATATTATACATTTATGTTGTTAAGAAAAATAACTTTGTAGATCATTTTATTAACACAAAGTAAAAATCTCTTCTATATCTATTATTTTACCTTCATATCTAATTTTATTTTTACCTTTTGTCTTGATAATTGGATCATCATCCATTTTCTTATTTTATTGACATTTTAAAAGATTATTTATTGCACTTGTTTCTCAAGCTTCTTCTTTACTTTTCTCTAATTCTTTGACTCACCTTTCACCATCATTATTTATTATCTTATTTAAGTTTGTTTCATTTTTCTACATCTTTATTGGATTCTTATTTTATTTTCCCCAATAATAATTAATTTCATTGATTTGCCTCATATTTTATTCAGGGAAAGATAATTTTAAAATTTATCATAAAATAATCACTTCCCATTGTCAAAATTTTTGGAAATTTTACCAAAAAGCCTATACACCAAATAAATAAAATCAAAAACCTCAGCATAATCAAAATCCCACCTTCCAGTCTTTTCCTAATTTTACACCAGTTCACTTTGGTCGTGTATTTTTTAGCTATCTATTGAATGCCTTTTAGGTCTGTACATGCTCTCTTCCTAGTCCCACTGTCACCACCACACTATGAATGTACTCAGCATTTTACCTAGATTGCTGCAGTAGATTTCTTATTAATCTCTCTGCCAACAGTGTTGCTCCTCTTCAACCCATTGTCTACCACACCACTAAAATTTCTAAGTGCATAGTTGATCATATTTCAGCACTTAAAATCTTAATGACTTCCCAATGCCTTACACCCAAAATTCTAATCATAAAGACTACCATGATTTGTCCTTGCACATCTAGTGTCATTCTATTTATTTATTTATTATTATTTAAATTATCCTAGATGAGGCAGGAGGACTGGAATAGAGTGAAGAGTCAGCTGCAGGGATCCAGGTGAGGGGAGGCCGTACCCCACAACCAGTAAGGCAGGAAAGTGGGGGAAAGGACGGAAAAGGCCAGGGGACTGGGACAGAGCAAGGAGGCAGCAGTAGGGATACAGGTTGGAGAGGTTTCTAACAGGTAAGGGAGACAAACTTGTCTGTCAGTTAGTACTACTGTGGTGATGTGTTGCTATGAGTCTTGAGGCTGTGCCACCGGAGTTTCAAAACCAGTGGAGTGCACATGGTTCACAGGTTTTGGTGTGGGTTTCAGACTGAGATAGATTAGGAAGAAGGAAGAGGCTATCCACTTCTCAAAGAATTGGCCAGGGAAAATCTTATGAATAGCAGAGAAACACTGTCTGATACATTACTGTGCAACTTTATGAATAGTCTGGAAACATTGTCCAATACAGAGGAGGAGGATGAGTCATTTAGGTTAGAAGGCTCTCAAAATAGGACTGGGAAAGAGCTGCATCATCAGAGTAAAACCAGCCTTACTCATATGGATAAGGTAAAGCTTTTGAGACCGCCATTTGCTGACATGGCACAACTCAAATTGAGGAGAAACAGCAGCACACATCCATTAATCACTGGAACATGAAATGTATGAAATATGAGTCTAGGAAAATTGGAAGTTGTCAAAAATTGAAATGGAATGTGTAAAGATGATATCCTAGGCATTAGTGAGCTGAAATGGATTGGTTTTGGCCATTTTGAATCAGACGACCATATGATCTACTATTGCAGGAATGATAATTTGAAGAGGAATTGTGTGGCATTCATCATCACAAAGGATGTTTCAAGATCTGTTGTAAAGTACAATGTTGTCAGTGATAGGATAATATCCATATACCTACTAGGAAGACCAGTTAATAAAACTGTTATTCAAATTTATGCACCAACCACCAAAACCAAAGATGAGAAAACTGAAGATTTTTATCAACCTCTGCAGTCTGAAATTGACCAAATATGCAATCAGGATGTGTTAATTATCATTGGTGACTGGAATGCAAAAGTTGGAAACAAAGAAGGATCACCGGTAGTTGGTAATTTTGGCCTTGGTGATAGAAATAATGCTTGAAATTGCATGGTAGAATTTTGCAAGACCAACGACTTATTCATTGCAAATACCTTTTTTTCAACAATACAAAGGGGAGCTCTGCACATGGACTTCACCAGATGGAACACACAGGAATCAGATTGACTACATCTGTGGCAGGAGGCAATGGAAAAGCTTGGTATTTTCAGCCAAAACCAGGCTAGGAGCTGATTGTGGAACAGACCATCAACTGTTCATATCCAAATTCAACTTGAAGTTAAAAACAATTAAAACAAGTCCACGAGAACCAAAATATGAGCTTGACTATATCCCTCCTGAATTTAGAGACCATCTAAAGAATACATTTGATGCACTGAACATCAACAACTGAAAACCAGAAGAATTGTGGGATGACATCAAGAACATCATCCATGAAGAAAGCAAGAGGTCACTAAAAAGATGAAAGAAGAAAAGAACACCAAAATGGATTACAGAAGAGACTCTGAAACTTGACCTTGAGTGGAGAGCAGCTAAAGCCAATGGAAGAAATGACAAGATAAAAGAGCTGAACAGAAGATTTCAAAGAGCAGCTAAAGCAGACAAAACCAATTGCTATAATGAAATGCGCGAAGACCTGGAGTTAGAGAGCCAAAAGGGAAGAACATGCTCAGCATTTCTCAAACTGAGAGAATTAAGGAAAAAATTTAGCCTATAGTTGCAATATTGAAAGATTCTATGGACAAAATATTGAATGATGCAGGAAACATCAAGAGAAGATGGCAGGAATACACAGAATCACTATACCAAAAAGAACTGGTCGATCTTCATCCATTTCAGAAGGTGTATATGACCTAGAACCAATGATACTGAAAGAGGAAGTCAAAGCTGCAATGAAGGAATTAGGGAAGAACAAGGCTCCAGGAATTGACAGAATACCCATTGAGATGTTTCAACAACTGGATGCCCCACGGGAGGCACTCACTTGGTTATGCCAAGAGATTTGGAAGACCTGGCCAACTGACTGGAAGAGATCCATATTTGTACCCATTCCAAAAAAGGTGATCCCACAGAATGTGGAAATTATGGAACAATATCATTCTTTTTACACACAAGTAAAATCATACTGAAGATAATTCAAAAATGGTTACAGTGGTATATTAACAGAGAACTTCCAGAGGTACAAGCTGGATTCAGAAGAGGACATGGAACAAGGGATATGATAGCTGCTGTCAGATGGATCTTGGCTCAAGGCAAAGAATACCAGAAAGATGTTTACTTGTGTTTTATTGACCATGTAAAGTCATTTGATTGTGTGGATCATGACAAATTGTGGATAACATTGAGAAGAATGGGAATTCCCAAACACTTGATTGTACTCATGAGGAACCTGTACATTGACCAGGAGGCTGTTGTTGAACAGAACAAGGGGACACTGTGTGGTTTAAAATCAAGAAGGGAGTGTGTCAGG
>NW_006921774.1:3126784-3130602 GCF_000298275.1 Orycteropus afer afer | reverse complement strand
TGTTGTCAGAAGGGACCATTCCCTGGAGAAAAGTATCATGCTTGGTAAGGTGGAGGGTCCGTGAAAGAGGGGAAGGCCTTCAACGAGATGGAATGGCATGGTGGCTGCCACGATGGGCTCAAGTATAGCAAAGATCATGGAGCTGGTGCATGATCAGGCAGTGTTTCATTCTGCTGTGCATAGGGTCGTTATGAGTTGGAAACAACTTGACGACACCTAACAACAAAAACACATGAGCTGATATACAGTCTGTTTTCATTTCCTTCTACAAAATCTGCCTTCTCACCAAATTCTGAGCCTCACAAGTAAAATGGGTATGTCTTTTTTCAACTATTTTACAAGCCTTTCCTAACACTGTGCCTGACAGTCAATGGTGGTTCATGGAATTGAATAATTATTATCAGATGTTTTATTATGGTATGTTGTATATTTTGTACACTAAATATCATGCATATTTGTTTTTGTGGTTGTGCTGTCAAATTAAATTACCCATTTTTCAATTCCACATCCTAATCCAAAGAAGAATGTCAATGGTTCTGTAAGAGAAGAGACAGGAAGGTGCTGGTTAAGAACTTTCCAGCCTCTGGTCTGTTCTGTAGACAAATCTGCTTACCAGCTTGTGTGGATATTGACTTCCACTGGTTTCAGCCATTTTCAAAGTGAATTTGTGACATGAAAGTCCATGCAAAACTAAGCCAAAAGGAAAATTGAGAAATATCTCTGCTGGACTCCTTCCAGGAATCTCCATGAGAAAGTAATGATGGCAAGTGGCCATCTGGAGACTCCAAATCTCCTAGATCTTCTAGAAGGAAAAATCCACATGTGAGCATTTATTGTGCTTGATCCATCATCCACCAGTAACAGAAATATGAGTCCTGTCCATTTGCTGAAATGATCACTTTTGTCTCTGCCTTTAAATCTCACAGCAGTTAACTGGGCACATGAAGAGAGTAAATGACACCCAATGAAGCAGTGATTTAACAAAATAAAACAAGGATTTTGTGGCAAGCACTGCTAGTGCTCTACCCTTTTTCCCTCAGCTCCCTTGTACTGTTTATAAGTGCTTTTTTGCACCTCAAGCTTTGTTTCAAATGTTCTCATCTTGAACTGTCTTCATTGGTTTTTGGAACCTGTGGTAGTTAACTTTGTGTGTCAACTTGGCCGGATCTGATTGAGTGGCTGGGCAGCTGTATGCAATATTCCCCATGATGATACTGGTAATCAACTCTATGGTGGAATCTGCTGTGTGCAGCTGAGTAGCTGCCTTAGGGATGTGCGTTGCTTCCTGTATATAAGGAGAAGCCTTGAGAAACAGTCTCTAGCTTATGGCACGCTTGAACCTTGCATGTAGCCGTGTCATTGTTCAGCAGCCTGCCATGCTCTGCCAACCTTGGGACTTTCAATGGACCTGAATAATGCCCTGCCATGTGGTTTGGTAACATTGGGACTGTGCCTTTTTATTTGTCAACTTTGGGCTTGTCAGTCTCATCAGCCAGTAGCTGTCTGAGTGAAGAAAAGCCTCTAGCTTCTGTAGGCCAGGAGCAGGAGGTAGAGCTGAAGCCCAAGGTTGAGGGGATTTATCACCCAGCCCCTAGAGCCTGGCACTTTGAACTTGAACTTAAACCCTCCAAATTGTAAGAGAATAAATTCCAGTTAAAACCATCCCATTTGTGATATATTCTTGTCAGAATGGCACTAGGTAACCAATACAGAAGCCTCTTTGCCTGAAAGCACAGAAAGGACTCATAGTGGTCCTGTGTACAGCAGAAGGAAACACTGCCTGGTCATCCATCCTCAAATTCTTGCTATACTTGATCCCATCATTTTAACTGTTGTGTCAATCCATACAGTTGAGGGTCTATAGACAAATCCAAAGAAGCTTACAATTGTGTGAAAATGGATATGAATACAGAAGTTTTCACTCAGTATTTAATCAACCAATAATATTGGGCATCTATTAAGTGAAAGCCCTGTGTCGTGTGTTATTTGTTATGTAATGCTGAATCTTCCTTTCAAGAAACTTTTAGTCAAGTAAGGAATATGTATGAGGAACACAAATAATTATACCATTAGCACTAAGCAAGACATTTAGGATCATGATGGTCCATATATTTGACTACCCTTCGAGTCTCTTTCCAACCAGACAGGGGAACAAAAAAAAAAAAAAAAAAAACAAGCATTACCAACATGGGAAAACAGTAAAGCTTCCTATTCACATGCCTGCAGCTACAGGTTAGAGTGGAGAGAAAAAGAGAGAAAGACCATTTGTAACATACAATATGAAGCCTTCTGAGTGTTCACCTTTATCTGTACTCCAGAACGTTAGTGTAATGGGAACAACTTCACTTGCAAAAACAACCTGGTCAGGGATCACTTTTCGGGCTAGATCTTGACTGTTTTTTTTTTTTTTTTTTTTTCCCATTTCTCCATATTAATGGACAGGAGTACTACCTTTAAATTGCTTCAATTTTGCTAAATTATATGTTTCTGGAAAAACCACCCATGTTTTCCAATTTTTCAACTTTTAGCTAAAGAAAAGACAGCATATTATCATTTTATGATTTTAAATTATTTTCTAATTTTCTCCACATTTTAATTTTTTTAATACTTCACTATTTTTTGTTTTTGAGTTAATTTCTCAGAGATTTTCTATTTTATTGGTGTTTTCAGAGCTATCATTTTATTTTACTGTTCAAGCATTTTTTAAATTTGCTTTGCCTTCATACTTTTTGCTTTTATCTTTATCAAATTATCTTTCTATTTTCTAGTGACCATAGAAATTTCTATTGTATTTGGATTTATGTTAGTGTGTTTTGCTACCTTCTTTAATTGTATATTTATTTTTTTATCTGTCTTCGTTCCTTTTTATGAATGTAAGACTATACAATTTCCTAATAATTTACATTCTACAATTTTTAAAATTTAGTATACTCATTAAAATTTATTTTTAAATAGACATTTTTGATTATCTTTAATTAAAAACTTAAAAATTTTTATGTAGATTTTTTTAATTGTACATACATAGATACAGAAAAGTGTATAAGGAGAATCAGGATTGTGTGTGAAATTTTTAAATATTTTTTAAGTGATAAGCTTTTAATTAAAGTTATTCTTTAATTTTATTTTCTAATTTTTTTTCCTTATAGCCATGGAATAAAGTCTAAAAGATGTTATCTTTTTTTAATATATTTTAGTGACATTTTCCTTGAGACATATATAATATTTCCTCAATTTAAAAATATATATATTTTTATTCTTTCTTAAAAATCTGTTCTCCCTCTTTCTTGGTACAAAGTTACATGTAAATTATATGTAAATACATATAATACAAGTATATGCATGCTATCATATCATATTTAATTATCCGTAGCCATTGCCAATTTTGTTCAGTCAGAGCACAGTGCACATTGAAATTTATTTGGATGGCACCCTCAGAAAATGAATGAAGCTGCTTGAAGCCTAAGGTAATTGGCCCTGGGGCTGTGGCTGCCTCAGGTTCCAACAGGCTACCCATGGCTTTATGGATCAATATCTCAGCACTTCAGTGGACCATCTGCGGCACACCACTGTGGGTAGCTTGGAAAACTCAGATCTCAGTCTTTTTTATTGTTTACTTGATTTGCTGATTTCATAAAAATGATTTCAGAATGTCCTTCATGAATGTGGGTTTGTGAGTTTCCTTTATGGTTTCTGTCAGCTTTTGCTTTACAATATTTTAGAGCATGGTTGCCAAATGTCTAAAAGTTCATAGTTAGTATCTTCTTGGGGATTATATTTTTATTAATATTTTATCTCTGTTGTACTCCTTAAAAAAAAAA
>NW_006921774.1:3075174-3125759 GCF_000298275.1 Orycteropus afer afer | reverse complement strand
AAAAGTGAATTTACTCTGTAAATCTTCACCCAAATCCTAATAAAAAAAAAAAAAAAATTATGTCTTGTCTAAAATTAATATTGCTACTTTGGCTTATGTACTGTAAGAATGTGCCTGGTATGGGTAAATTTAATTTAGTTTTTTGTGTTTTATTTTGTTTTAAGTGTGTCATTTTTAAACAGCACAGAGAAGTTATCTGATTGAAAGAGCTCTTTCTTTCTAATTCATTGTAATTATGTCTTTTGACTTACTTGTGCATTCACGTAATATTTTCTTTTTTTTCTCACTTCCTTTTTTTATTTTTTTAATTATTATTTTTATTTTAAGAGCTTGTTTTACATTCAACGTCATGTGTACATTTAGTTTCATTCCCCATTCATCGTGTCCAACCCTAACCCAGTCTCCTCCCCTTCCTACCTTGCAACCCTCCTCCTGTGACCCTTGTAATTATACACTCCTGTTTGTCCTGCATTCATGTAATATTTTCTATTTAATATGTTTTCCTGATGTTTCTTTTCCTGCCTTTCTTTAAACTGAGTATTTTTCTTTGTTCAATTTGTTCAACTTACATTTTAATGTTTGTACATCCTATTTAAATTTTTATGTTGCACACTTTTAAATCATTGCATTACATATAAATCTCTAGAGCCAATAGAGATCTATATCCTTGAACTAGACAAAAACTTTAGTAAAATTTTACTTTCTTCCTCTTTTTAATTCTTGCCACTTTCCAAATTAAGATCCAGATTGGTAATAAATATTTTTAAATTAATTATGTAAAAATAATCACCTTAACCATAGTTCTATTGGTTGCTAGATTTTGTGAGGTCTGGTTTTATTTGTTTTTGTTTTTTCCAAAACTATTTTTTAAAAAAATCTGTATCTTCTTCTTTCTTGGATTTATTACTCATTTAAGCAGAATTTATGCTCGAACAAGTCTTTCGGAAGATTTACTTAGTGGTAAAGTTTTTGAGTTATTGTATTGCAAAAAAACACCTTTATTTTATTTAAAATTTTATTCAGAAATTTATTTTAAAAATTCTACTTGAATTTTAGTTTTGGTTACCTATAGCATTTTAATTACAAAATAATTTTAATTCATAATTTTGAAAAGACTTGTCCCATTGTTTTTAGTATCCAACAGTACCAAAGAGAAGTTAGGTATTAATCTAATCTTCAAGACTTTGTAGGTATATTTCTTTACTTTTATTTCTTTATTTTTTAATTGTTTCTATCTCAGGAAAATTTTGAGTATTATGCTCTTTTCTTTTATTCTTTTTCTTTTCTTTTTTTTTTTTTTTTTCACCAACAGTTGCCTGGATGTTAATCATCATTTATTTATTTTACTTCATCCTAAGTATTTCTTTTTGGTCTTTAAGTTTAAAGATTCTGTCCCTTCTTCAGCTTTTAAGTATTAAGATGTGAATTCCTCTTCTGAATAGATGGGCATTCTTGGAATCAATTACTTGAATAGGTGGCAGGTTCTTTGAAGAGACATTGAGACCTAGGCAGGAGAATTGTCATCCCAAGATGTCCTATCTGAATCCAGAGAATCTGTGAATAGAATGAGCTATCATTCTCATAACTAGATTGTAGTATGTGGTACAGCTGATCTTAAAATGGGAGATTATTCAGGTGTGTCTGACCTGAATGCATATACTCTTAACAGTGGAGTTCTTTCTCTGGCTAAAGGCAGAAGGGGAAGTTGGAGACATTTGAAGGGTAAGAAGAACTCCACACACTGTTGCTGCTTTGAAGATTGAGGAGGCCACCTGAGAAGGTATATGGGTGGTCTCTACGAGCTGAAGGCAACTTCAGGCTGACAGTTGGCAAGGAAACAAGTACCTCAGACTTACAACCTCAAAGAACCACATTCTGCCAACAACCTGAATGAGCTTGGAAGCAGACTCTTCCCAGAGACTCATAATAGTAGTTAAGCCAGCAGACAGTTTGATTTTGGCCTTCTGATGCCCTATGTAGAGTATTCAGCCAAACCTACTCCAACTTCTGACTCACCAAACTGTGGGATAAAAAATTGGGGGTTGGTTTAGCCTGTTAAATGTGTGGTAATTTGTTACATAGCAATAGAACAGAAAGACAGAAGGCAAGTGTTTGTTAAATGGGAAGTGAGTTCCTTTCCCTTACTGGCCTTTACCCTCCTGGACTTTGATGAAGGAAAATATTTGGGTAGAGAAACAAAGTAAATGGTAGCAGCATGATATATAAGAGATCTCTCAATATGAAAGTGAACATTGTATCACTAAAGTCATGCCTTTAAGATCTATCCAATCCTTTCTACCAAGAAAATATTCCTCTACCTATCAAGTTTGAAGAGGGTTATCAGTCTCCATACAAAATGCAAACTAGGTCAGAGCCTAAGCCCAATGTATGACTGAAGTAGGGAAGTAGACTCACTGTCACTGCTCTGATACGCAGTGTGCAGGGCCTACACCTGGATCTGTGTGCTCACTGACTCTCAGGAAAATAGAAATATATAAATTATTTGACATTCAATATCATGGACAGCCTCTTTTTCCATTGGATCAACTTTCCTTAATTCGTTATGCTTTATATTCATCATTTCACCTAAAATTTGTATCAAGATTATTAGGTAGGTATTACTTTCCTTGTTTAAAATTAGGAAACCATGGCTAATAAAAATGAAGTAACTTACCTAGAGATACACAGCTAGTTATGGTAAAGCCAAGAGTTGAAACTAGGCCTGTCTCTTTTCCCAATTACCTGGGCATTGGCCCATTTATACCTAACACTCCAGTTCAAAGGCTAGGTAGACTGTGCTGAATGCCAATCACCCAGACTGGGCCCTGACACTAGTCAAGATCCTGCCAGCTACTTCACTTGGGATCTGCATTTATTCCTGTTCAAGTACTCTGAACACTAACTTAGACTTCCACAGCTGACTCCTGCTGTCTAGTTCATACCTAATACCAAAGCCTTCAGGAATCACATCTAAGCCCTCTAGGAGCCTTAAAGCCACATATACTGTATCCCTCTGTCTACTTTTTTCTTCCCCTCCAAGGACCAGTCCCTCAATTTAGCCTTGCTCCTCCAATTCTAAACCCAAGACTATTCTTCACCGTATCCAGGGGCGAGAGGGGTATGGATGGCATTTGGAAATTCGTGGGGATACTTTTTCATTGTTATAATAACTGAAGGGTGCTCAGTTATCAAAATCTACAATTACTACAATTGATGGGACAATCCACACAATAAAGAAAAGTGGTGCCTTGCCCAATAGCATCCCAGCTAATAAACTGTTGACTAACTGAACTTAGTGCACTACTAATACCATCCAAACTATTAGTGCCTTCTGTGAACTTGCCACACCCACCTCTCCAACCTCTTTTACCTCCACAGCTCCCACTCATCCTGCTCTGCCTTTCACACATATTGAATTAGTCTCATGTCCCTGGACACCTGGTGTGTTCTTGCTCCTCTCTGCCTTGATATTTCTAGCCTTCTCCTTGTAATTCACCTTCTCCCACTTGTTGATCTGGTGAGCAGTGTGATTCATCCTCAAAAGTCTGTTTAAATTCTACTTTTAGAAATTTCTCCTTAATCCGTCAAGGCAATATTCTCATTGAGAGCAGAGGTCTTCTCCATATAGCCAGAATTCAAGGAGAGCTTAAATTCTATCCTTAGAACTTTGGTCTGACAAGAAGTTACTTAGTAAATGTTATTGAATACATGGATTAATGTATAAGTAAAATATTTAACTTTTGAGGAGTACCTGAGTAAATGAGCAATTGAATGGGAAGGAAAAAAGGCATTATGTACTGCTAGGTGATATATTCCATGTCATAAATGGCCTGAGGGTGTTAAACAGCATCTGTTTTCTGATGCTGAATTCAGACTAAAGCAGAGCTCTCAATGAATTTTAAGATACCTTAAACAACTTCCCTCCATATATTTTAATAAGTGTTTTGTTCTCTAACAACTGCTTACTGCTCCTACTTTGCCTCCTGTTGGCAGGTTGGTGGTTGGTCTGGACTGTGAGATACTCTCAGTGAGGATGACATCTGGACCATTAGAGACAGTGACCAGGCAAGCCAGTCAGTGAGTGTCCACTGGCTGTGATTGGGTGTTATGGCTTGAATTTTGTGCCCCAAAATATGTATTGAAACCCTTGCCCCTATAGTTGAAAATATAATCCTGTTTGGAAATAGGTGTTTCTTTGTTATGTTTAGAGTGTGTTCTAAATATAATTATTTCTGAATAGAACAAAGAAATGCAAATGGAAAAGAGGAAGACAGTCCCTGAAGATAGAAGCATCCACATCTAAGGATTGCTGGCAGCCATTAGAATCTGAAAAAAAAAAAAAAAAGGCCCTCCTTGTAGTGTCAAGCCCTGAATTTTGACTTTTAGCCTCATGACTTACCAGAAAAAAATGTCTGTTCTTTAAAGCCACCCATTTGTGGTAATAATGTTATGGCAGCACTAGGTACTTAAGACAGTAGGTATGTGAGAAGAGGCCAGCACAGCCCCTGGGCACAGATGTCCCAGTGCTGTCCCTTTGATCTAGATTCCTTTCCCTGGGATATTAATTATATTAAAAACTAAAACCTGAAACAGCCCATTTTAAATTATACATTAGTTATTTTGAAAATACTACAGCTCTGCATCAAAATGAGTTGTCCTTTCAATACAAGGTGTCATTACAAACCAAACATCAGCAAGTCATGTGCATTGACCTCTATAGTTTTGTTTCCTCATCAGCTAAATGGAGATTTTGAAAAACCAACGTTTTAAAAAAGAGAAATGAGAATAAGAAGTTCAGTCCCAGAGATCTGGAAACTCTTAACCCACTGGGCTCATTTATGCATTTCCTGAGAATCCATGGTATAGCAGACACTGGAGGTGCCAGAATTGTGCTTCTCAAGGAGCTTGTAGTCTGACGCTAGAGGTGGACACATAGAATCAGGGAAGAGGGTAGATGAAGTACACAGAGACCATGATCGCACAGAGCAATCCTCTGTCCTACAGTCCATGTAAGGCTAGGGTTTGGAGGAGGAGATAGGGAGGATTCCCAGGAGAATCCTGGGAAAGGTGAATTGTGAATTTTAATAGATAAGTAAGTTTGACCCGACCAAGAGAGGAGGGATTCCAGAACAACAACCACCACAACAACAACAAAAAACAGCCTGTGCTTTAAAAATCAGAGGTGTTACCATATTGTTCCTATCACCTTTCTTATGACTACAGATTTATAAGTAGCACTTGTCTCATTACTAACTGTGCACTATCTTGTGTCATATTGTATCATCAGTTAGTGTTATTTCTTATATTATTAAATTGTCATCTGTCTGCACATTGTCTCCTCAAAGTTTGTGTTTTTGTTTTCTCCTACCTCTGTCTCCTAAAAGGAACATGCAGATTCTAATCTCATTCCCTTTCCCCCAACTCTCCATCCTCTTCTGCTATCACTTCTAAAATCTCTCTAGTCATGCAGACTCAAAGGCATGGACTGACTCATCTGTAGAGTCTCTCTCCCCTTTTCTCCTTCCCTTTCACGTCACCTCTCCAGGTCCTTTCATATGCAACACTTAGGAAGTCACAGTGATTGTGCTTCTGTAATTTCCCCTTATCACTTTCAGTAACTTCTCCTCTTCTTCTGTCTCAGCCTTTGGCCAGGGCCTGAGCCTCTCTGAGGGACCTCAGTTCTTGCCACAGGCTCTGTCCTGGCCTGCTGTTCTCCAGGCTTGTAAACTCTGACTATTCCAATCCCACCCTCACAACAGACCTGATCCCTTTGCTCCCTTATCTGAGTGCTTCTGGTATTATTCTAACTTTTTCTTCCTTGCAAGATGGAGATGACACCCCTTGATATCTTATGGGTACACGTAAGTGTTCTACTTCCATGGATAGAGTTTTCTCTAGTTAATTGTTTTCAGAAGTAAATCACCAAGTCCTTCTCCCTAGTCTGTCTTAGTCTGAAAGCTCTGCTGAAATCTGTCCACTATGGGTTGCCTTGTTAGTATTTAAAATATCAATGGTATAGCTTTCAGCATCACAGAAACTTGCAAGCCATCACAGTATGACAAACTGACAGAGTAATGGAAGGCAGAACACGTTGTTGTTAGGTACAGTGGAAATGGATAAGACTCATAGAGACCCTATGTACAATAGAAAGAAACACTGTCCATTCCTGCACCATCCTCACAGTTCTTTCTATACCTGAGCCCATCATTGCAGCCACTGTCTCAATCCATCTTGTTGTGGGTATTCCCCTTTTCCACTGACCCTCCCCTTCACCAAGTATGATATGTTTCTCCAGGGAATTGTCCCTTCTGACAATATGAGCAAGTAGATGAGACAAAATCTGGCCAGTCTCACTTCCAAGAACATTCCAGCTGTACTTCTTTCAGGACAGATTTATTCATTCTTCTGGCAGTCCATGGTACTTTCAGTACTCTTTGCCAACATCACAACTCAAAAGCATCAACTCTTCTTCGGTCTTCCTTAATTGTCCAGCTTTCACTTGCATATGAGGCTGTTGAAAACACCATGGCTTGAGTTAGGCTCACCTCAGTCTTCAAAAAACACACCTTTGCTCATTAGCACTTGAAAGATTTCTTTCACAGCAGATTTGCCCAGTGCAATACTTTGATTTCTTAACTGCTGCTTCCACAGGTGTTGAATGTGGAACCAAGTAATATGAAATCTTTGACAACTTCAATCTTCTCTCCATTTATCATGATGCTGCTTATTGATCCAGTTGTGAAGATTTTTATTTTCTTTATGTTAAGGTGTAATTCATACTGCAGACTTTAATCTTCATTAGTGAAGTGCATTTTCACTTTCAGCAAGCAAGGTTGTGTCATCTGCATATCATAGGTTATTAATGAGTCTTCCTCCAATCCTGATGCCACGTTCTTCTTCATACAGTCCATCTTCACAGATTATTTGCTCACCACGCAGGTTGAATAATTATGGTGAAAGGACACAACCCTGACACACTCCTGTCCTGATTTTAAATCATGCAGAATCTCCTTGTTCTGTTCTAATGACAGCCTCCTGGTCTATGTACAGGTTCCTCATGAGCACATTAAAAAACAAATAACAAACTCACTGCCATCAAGTCGGATCTGACTCATAGTGACCCCTCCTTGGGTTTCTGAGGTGGTATCTCTATGGAATTAGATCACCCAATCTTCCTTCTGAAGAGTGGCTAGTGGATTTGAACCACTAGCCTTTGGTTAGCAGTCAAATGCCCTAGAGACTATGCCACCAGAGCACAATTAAGTGTTCTGGAATTCCCGTTCTTCTCAATGTTATCCAAAATTTGTTATGATCCACAGAGTCGAATGCCTTTGCATAGTCAATACAACAAAAGCAAACATCTTGCTGGTATTCTTTGTATTCAGCCAAGATCCATCTGACATCAGCATGTTATCCCCCATTCCACGTCCTCTTCTGAATCCAGCTTGCATTTCTGGACACTCCCTGTCAATATATTGCTGCAACCATTTTTTAATTATCTTCAGCAAAATTTTACTTGCATGTGATATTAATGATATTTTTCAATATCCATATTCTGTAGGATCACCTTTCTTTGGGATGGTACAAATAGAGATCTCTTCCAATCAGCTGGCCAGGTAAGTTGTCTTCCAAATTTCTTGGCATAGACGAGTAAGTACGTCCAGCACAGCATCCGTTTGTTGAAATATCTCAATGAGTATCCCATCATTTCCTCATCTTCTGCCACTATATTGCACAAAGTTTCAGGGCTATTCATAAAATTTTCCAGTACTATCAGACAGTGTTTTACTGTTATTCATAAGGTTTTCACTGGCCAATTCTTTGAGAAGTAGAAGGCCCCTTCTTTCTTCAAGTCTGTCTTAATCTGGAAGCTCCACTGAAACCTGTCAACTATGGGTGACCCTGCTGCTATTTGAAATAGTGGTAACATGGCCTCCAGTCTCACAGCAACACACAAGCCACTCAAACTCTCACTGCTGTCGAGTCAGATCCAACTCACAGTGACCCCTCCTTGGGTTTCCGAGGCAGTATCACTATGGAAATAGATTGCCCAGTCTTCCTTCTGAGGAGTGGCTGGTGGGTTTGAATCACCAGCCTTCTGGTTAGCAGTCAAATATTTTAGGTGCTATGCTACCAGAGCTCCTCACAAGCCACTACAGTATGACAAACTGACAGACAAGTGGTGGGACAGGATCTATAGGTACAGGGAAAAGAAAAGTTAAATTAATAATATGAGGCTCTTTGGCCTTTCTAAGTACTGGACGTTTAATATGTTGGAAGGTTGTGTGTGTGTGTGTATGTGTGTGTGAAAGAGAGAGAGAGAAAGAAAGAGAGACAGACAGACAGATAGACAGAGAGAGGGAGAGAGAGATCAGTTTGGAGATTGTTGTTGTTATGTGCCGTACAGTTGGACCCGACTCATAGTGACCCCTTCTTGGGTTTCCCAAGTGGTATCACTATGGAAGTAGATTGCCCAACCTTCCTTCCAAGGAGTGACTTGTGGGTTTAACTGCCAGCCTTCTGGTTAGCAGTCAAGTACCTTAGGCACTGTGCTACCAGAGCTCCCAGTTTGGAGATTAGGGTTTATTAAAGAAGGAATGCCAAGAGAACTGCATTATGAAGCAAGGCAATAGCCTCGCCAATCAGACTATTGTCTTGAGAGAAATTTTGCATCTGCATTTTTCTTCCACTTTGGCATATTGAGAACCAAATTTGGATAACTGAACTCATAGATTTCATTCAAAATGCAGAGAGAAACACTCTTTCCCCCAAGATTTAGCTGCAGTTGGGAAGAAGAAGCTTAACACAGATGGAAGAGCAAATAAGCCTAACTCTTTCCATGCAGGAGGATTGGTAGAAAAATAAAGAAAGAAGCTGAAGGAAATAAAGTGATCAACTGTGTTTTCCAATTTCCCTTTCCTGGACTCCTACCCAGAGAAGGGAGAGATGTGGGTGAGTTAGGAAGATTACTGGTGGCAGGGCCTCTGCATAGACACTCCTTCAGGTATAGAAAGGTATCAACAAGCTTCATGGACTGCTTTACCAAATGAGGGTGTGCCCTCATCAGAGGGAGTTTAGTGGTGCAGCATGGTCAAGCCCACGTGCACATGCAAGCTTAATCTTCACAGGTTACTCTCTGTTGCTAGAGCCTGATGGCTTCAGATTCAGGGGCCCATTTTGACAGAAAAAAAAAAAAAAAAAAAAGTTAAACCCCAGAAAGAATCACCCACAAGAGGTACAAGGAAGAAAGAACTTCATGAGCCTGCTGCATGGAGATCTGAGAGAAGGCTGATTGTACAAAAGGAAGTGTCCTTGGCCCCTGGGAGCAAGGTCAAAGCCAAGTATAAATAGTCCCAGTAGCAGATTCAACAGAGATGCCATCAGGGTACACAGAGGCCAGGTAGGCATGGTTCTGATACCAGAGTGTGACAAGGTGCAACTGTGAGGACCAGCATAATGCTAGGGGTCTCTGCTCTCCCAATGCCAGGAGCTCATGTTAACTAACCCTCACATATACCAGAAAACATCTTAAGAAAATCACAGAGAAAGAAAATCTTCAAGAGATAAGCTAAACTATATTAACAAGGCTAAGCTTTACCGGAGTCCCTGGGTAGTGCAAACAGCTAACATATTTGACTGCTGACCCAATGGTTGGAAGTTCAATTCCCTCCAGAAGTATGTAGGAAGAAAGGCCTAGCAATGTTCTTCTGAAAAATCAGCCAATGAAAGCACTATGGAGCACAGTTCTACTGTGACACACAAGGAGTTATCATGAGTCAGAATTAATTCAGTGACAACTGGTTAAACTTTATAACAGTTTTGGTCATTTTTGTTTTGTTTTATAAGGCATGTATGTGCGTAATGCCTAAGACATTTGACTGCTAACCAGAAGGCTGGCAGTTCAAACCCACCAGACACTCCTTGGCAATCTACTTCCGTAGTGATACTGCCTTGGAAACCCAAGGAAGGGTTGCTAGGAGTTGGATCCAACTCCATGGCAGTGAGTTTGTTTTTTGTTTGGGGTATGTGTGTGTGGGTGTGTGTGCAGATGTATGTGTTTTTCCTGGCTAACCTTCATGTGGTAATTTAGGAGCAAGGCCATTTAGTTACATGCAAATTAAAAAGAATGATAATCACTACAGTCTGAAAATCCAAGTTGTGAGAGGTAACTTGGTGACTTTCCCCTACAGTAGCCTTTTGATAAATTTTAGCAAGGATCAAGATAAGTAGGAAAAGAGGAAACTAGGATAATCCTAAAATATTACTTATCCTGACATTGAATGACTCCATCATTTGTCTCAGTCTGCCTTTAGGTATTATGTCTCATTTCTTCCTTTAATCTACCCAATTCCTTTCCAAGGTAATTTTTTTTCAAAAACTGGAGTGTCTCTGAAAACATACCACAGCTTCTTAATCAGAAAGTTTCTCTCTCATTTGAGGCAGAAACCTCCCCCTCCTCATGCCTCTTATTTCTCTCCAGACCCCATTTTTCCCCCCTGCTTTGTTCCAACTTCATTGATTCTGAGTATCAAGGGTTGAGCCTCAGTGAGCATAAAGAGTGAGGACTGAAATAGAAGGAGAGGAGAAACTGGAGCATCAGGCTGGCAGAGACATGAGAATCAGATAAGAACCAGGGAGCAGAAACAAAAAGAAGGGACTCTATTAAGTGACACACACACACAAATAGTGTTTGTGTCAAACATTCACTATTGGGAGTTGAAAAAGTTGTCCCAGCATGGTCCTTTTTTAGGAACTCCAGAATACTGTATTAGTGGCTTCTGGTCTTTGCTTACTCTCTATTCCCAGAGGGATCAGGCTTCAGAATGACATAAGATAGGCCTACAGCAACAGATGTCAAAGAGGAGGAGAAGGAATCTGGGAATAAAGAGAAAGTTTCATTTTTTAAATAACTGGATATGTCTGCATTGATCTTTTGTTGCCTTTGCCTGACACTGCAGTAGAAGAGTCGGAAAGAAGGTGTTAGAGTAGAAGACACACATGAAAACGTGCATATGTGTAGTGGAGTAATGTACATTGATATGCACAGGTTAGAATAAACTGGTAATGGCATGAATGCCACCGCTGATGCAGCAAACTCCACTCAGTGATGAGTTTCTATGGGTCTTCTTCCAAATGAGTGTTAAAATAAAGCCTGCTCAAGCTAATATTGTCTGCTGTGTGATGCCCAAACCATATCCTTTCATCCTCAACCCTACTTCTTCTCTCTGTGCCCCTGGAAAACCATGTTTGTTCCTCTACTAGTCTTGTCATACATTGTCATAATGGTTAGGAAGCAGTTGTTGAGATTCTCAGCACTATTTATGTGGTTATTTTAACACCAAACCAAACCAAACTCACTGCCATCAAGTAAATTCCAATTTATAGTGACCCCTACTTGGGTTTCCAAGGCAGTATCTCCACAGAAGCAGATTGCCCAGTCTTCCTTCTGAGGAGTGGCAGGTAGGTTTGAACTGCCAGTCTTCTGGTCAGCAGTCAAATACCTTAGGCATTATGCCACCAGACTCAAAACCATGGAAATTTAACTTACTTTCCTTACCAAATAATATTTCATCCCATCCTTCAGTTTTATCTTTCCCTGATGACTATCCACCCCTGAGCCTCCAGAAGAAGTTTAGCATGGCATCAGGATCAAGGGACAAACTGAAGCTTCCAGATATAAGGGGAACATCAAGTGATTGAATCAAAATCTTGTGCTTCAATTTTTAGTTTGGGCCTACTCCCTGACTGCCTTGTGTTTGGGCCATCTTCCCCGTGGCGCTGGGCTCTAGGTACCAGGACTGAATGGGCTGTGTTTGTGCCTTCCCAGTAATGCCCCAAACAGCTTTTATAGCCTCTGTAAAAGTGCATGAAATTGAATCATAAACCAGAGATTCCATCCCACCTCCCAATGAACTTGGCAGGGAAGGAAGAGCTTGTCTTCCCTGTGTTGGTTTGCCTACGAGGAGGCTCTCTTCTCATTCCAGGAACAACCCCGTCATCATCTTCCCTTCCCTCTATATGAGTTCTCAGCCAGTTGGCTCTGATCTGAATAGAATCCTCCCTTCCTCTGTTCCTTCATCCTTGGTAACTCAGGCCACTGCAGCGTTCTTGCAGATAGTTTTGGTATCCTTTGAATCCTCATGTTGTTGACAGCAATGTCTTTCCTGATCTGTGTTCAAGATGATCCAACTCCTCTTCATGATGCATCTCCTCAACCTGCCCTCTCTCACTGCCATTTACTAAAAATCATGGAATTTTAACCATGAAAGGAGCTGACCTGGTATAGAATTCACTCCCTTCAGCAGCCTAATATGGTCAAGCAGACCTGCCTGAATGTGTCCAGGGACAGTTGACTCATTACTACACCAAACACTTCTCTCCATTCTGTTCAGCTCTAACAAAGTTCTTCTTCAAAATAAAAGACTTATAAGAATAAAAAGGGTCCCATGAAATTTCTGTAATACAAACCAATGCTAGCACATATATTAACCTGGGCTGAAAGGTACCGAGAACTGCCCAAAGTCAAAGAAGTCAGTGCAATTTCAGAGCTAGGACAGTTCAGTGCTTCTCAGTGATGGGCTTGCCAACTCCACCCTACCCCAGTCTCTCTTACACTAGCTGAGCTCTGACTTCCTGTAATTCACACCCCAGCTGGTATACTGTGTTCTGGGGCCCCACAAGAGAACCGGTGTCCTACTCTTCCTGCCAGCCCTTCCACACTGCTCTCAGGTGCAGTACCTTATGGTTGACCTGTTGTTGTTGTTGTTGTTATTTGCTGTCGAGTCGGACCCAACTCATAGCGACCCCTCCTTGGGTTTCCGAGGCAGTACCACTACGGAAGTAGATTGCCCCATCTTCCTTCCGAGGAGTGGCTGGTAGGTTTGAACCACCAGCCTTCTGGTTAGCAGTCAAGTGCCTTAGGCACTATGCTACCAGAGCTCCCTATGGTTGACCTATACCTTGATAATATCCCCACCCAGCTTGGGAACTTCTCCCTTTTTGCCTCTGTTCACCTCATCACTAATCTATCTTACTTTTCCTAATGGTGTATATACAGAGATTCCTTCTTTCCTGATACATTTGCCTGTATCTCATCTGGAAGCCTTTATTGATTAACTCGCCTTCTCCAACTTAAACTTTATTCTGGTGTTTTTCAATACCACAGGCTGATATCTCTCTACTACTGCCATGTTCTTGGTGATTTCTCATGCGGCTTTTATCCTTCTTGAATAGAATGAGTTTCTTGAGCTCAGGGGTTCATGCTTTATTGCCTAGATGTAAAGTAACCATGTTTAACATTTTAAGGTCAATAAATTTTGTCTTACTGATTTTCTAGTTTTGTTGAACTTCACATGAGAGAAATGAAGCCGAGGGTGGCTTGTTGATTTCCAAGTTCCCTCTGCTTAGTGCTGTCAAAGCCAGGACTGAAATTCAGGTTTCCTTACTCCCATCCAATGTTCTTCCACTGCATCCCCTTTGCCTATATAAAATTTCAATACTTTAGTTCTTTATGTAAATTATTTACATGTTGAGGTATCTATATCCTCTGAGTAATGTGATCACACCCTGTTTTTGACATTGATAACATCAATATATTCATGCAATCTCTTATTGAATCTTTGGTATTTTCAGTCTTTGTAAAAGACTGGAAACAAACATTAACAATTTTTTTATGGTAATGGTGTTTTTTTTTTTTTTTTTTACCAAATGCTTTCGTTTAGGATAAATGTGCAGTTCTAGAGGACAGAACTATAGTTCTTACTCACATTCCCACATTCACTGCAAGCAACTTCAAAGAAATTCTGCAGCTGGAGCAATGCCATTCTATAGCAATTTAAGCTTTCTGCAGTCATTTCTTTGTAACCACACTCAAATCTTCAGTTCACCAAAGAGAAAATAAACTGACTAGACATTAACAAAGTAATCTCTTGACTTTGAAAATGGCAAACTAGCTAAATTTTTCTCTAGTGGTTGATAATAACCACAAGGAAACCACTCATAATTCCTTCTCTGCAGCCTCCAAAATACATCATTTGGAAAAGCTTCCCTTATTGGAAATAAAATGAAGAAAAAAAAATCATATTAGAGACTAATGAACTCATAAAGTGTTATTTCCATTATGTAGTATCCTTCAAGTTTAGATAATTTTCTTTAAACATTTTTTTTTAAAAAAAGAACTAAGGTGGGCATTCCTTAAAAGTCTGAAATCATCAAACTATCTTGATAATTTTTTTCAAGTTTGTGAAATTTCAGACAGGAAAACAAAACAAGCAAACAAACAAAAAGAACCTGAAAAACAGCATTGGCAGCTTCAGATATCAATTAAGTTCAATCAATTGTTCCACTTAAAGTTACCAAGCCTGCAAACTGACCTAGACACTGTGAAAAAGAGGACACCAATTCCAAAGGAATAAAAATTTGGGACAACTAGTGTCCCAGTAGCAGCAGATTAAAACAAAAGTGTCATGTTTTCCTGTAGGGATGGACAGAGATTATCTATCCCACAGGTGGCTAAGCACATAGTAAACTGGAAATGAATGTGGGCACCATTCAGGGCAGGCATTAGCTGGAATGGTTCTGGAAAGTCAAATACAGTCCTTCAGCAATTTCAGAGATCAAAAGAATGAAGATATACTGGAAGGTTTAGTTGTGTAGCCTGGCAGGGCTAACTCTTTGCTAAATATGTGGAATGATTTGAGAGTCAATAATAAGCCAGCTTGAGCCAGTGTTTCCTGTGTACCTGCAGAATGCCTGGTCTACCCACATGAGAGCCATTCCTTTCAGGTCTTATATGCTCTTTTGAGGACAAATATATCCGCTATCTTCTGGCAAAGAGCTATTATGGTATAGTGGTTAAAGCATTCAGCTACTAACCAAAAGGTTGGTGGTTTGAACATACCAACTGCTCTGCAGGAAAAAGGATGAAACAGTCTACTTCTGTAAAGATTCAAAGCCTTGGAAACTCTATGGGGACAGTTCTACTCTGTCCAGTAGGGTCACTATGTGTGATAGCTGAAGATGTGTCAACTTGGCTGGACTCCAGTTGTGAGTGGTGGTTCCCATGATGGATCACATGACTGCGTTCTAAGCGGCCGGTGGGTCTAGGGGGAGTTTCCCCAGGGGTGTGGCCTACCTGCAATACTATCCCAGGGACAAACTGGAAGAACAGCATTCCGGACTATATACTTCCTGGAGCGAGCAGCTCTGCTCGCCCTGGAGGTTTTCGGATTCATTCTTTGTTGGGAACAGCGACCAGCGCACTGCGTGTCAGCTTGATTCTCTCGGCTCTACTACGGGAACCAGACGACTCCGGGCCCCATCTCTCTCCAGAGACGAACTTTGTGACTTGAACTCCTCTGCCGTGCTTGCGAAAGCCAGACGGCCCTGGGCCCCATCCCCCTCCAGAGACAAACTTTTCAGCTTGAACTTGTTGGCTTCTACACGCTTGTGAGCCATTTATCTAAGATAAATTTCTCTCTCTCTCTCTCTCTCTCTCTATATATATATATATATATATATACTTTGCTGGTTTTTGTGTTTCTCTAGAGAACCCAATCCAACACACTATGTGTTGGAAATGACTTGATGGCAGTGAGTTTGGTTTGATTTTGGTCTTGGAAAGCAAGGTAAACTCAGTTTATATGCAAAATACCCACCTTATTCAAAATCCCACAGAAATGTTGGATTACAAATGGAAAAACAAATCAACCAACAAATGTAAATACATTTGCTTGATATCACAGAAGGTAAATTTCAAACTGAAAAGCCTAGGAGGGAAACTAAAAGTGGTAAATTAAAAGCAAAAAGTACTGCAGAGGAATCAGAAGCTATTATAGATCTTAATGGCTGGTACTAGGGATTAGTGCCCACACAGAGAGCAATTCAGCCAGCAGTTCCATGTGAGTTGGAAGCTGGAATTGTGTCTTGAATAGTACTGCAGCCACTAGCATTGCTGTTTGTAAGAAATCCTCTGCCCACTTGACCCAAGAAAGCTGTAGTGATGCTTCTAATCTTCCTAGGCCTGTGAATGGAAACAGACATACCTGCAGGAAATCAGAAGATGCTAATATGTCCAAACTGAAGCCACCTGAGTAATTCAGGACCCCAAAGGGAGGGAAAAAAATAGCATAAATATTGGTTCAGTACCTTTAAGCTCATAAAGATAAAATGAATGCAAATGAGAAACTGCACCCAAAGCAAATCACAGGGGTTTTTCATGAAAAATGTCTTTCTACTATGAGTTCACAGACCATATTAGAAAATGAATGACTGGGAGGAACAGTCGAGAGGAGCATCAAATAATCTTGGAGAGAACAAAAACAATTTTTAAAGACTGTAAGTATTTAAAGGACACCAGCCACTCCTCAGAAGGGAGGTTGGGCAATCTACTTCAGTAGTGATTCTGCCTCGGAAACCCAAGGAAGGGTCGCTATGAGTTGGATCCAACTTGATGGCACATAACAACAACAAGTATTTTAAATGTTTGCAGAAATAAAAAGAAATCACAATGCAAGAAAAGGTCAATATGAGAAAAGAAAATGAAAGAATGAAATTATAGATGTAATAAAAAACAAAACTAAACCCACTGCCATCCAGTCAATTCCAACTCATAGCAACTTCCATTGGGTTTTCAAGATTGTAAATCTTTAGGAAAATAGACTGCCCTGCCTTCCTTCTGTGGAGTGACTGATGGGTTTGAACTGCCAACTTCTGGTTAGCAGTCAAATGCCTTAGGCACTGCGCCACCAGGGCTCCTTGTAGATGTAATGTTTTTGTTGTTATGTGTCGACTCATAGTGACCCTTCCTTGGGTTTCTGAGGAAGTATCACTATGGAAGTAAATTGCTCCATCTTCCTTCCGAGGAGTGGCTGGTGGGTTTGAACAGCCAGTCTTCTGGTTAGCAGTCAAGTGCCTTAGGCACTGTGCTACCAGAGCTCCTATAGGTGTAATGGCAGTCAATAAACTCTTTAACATTTTGATTAGCAACCAAGCACATTAACTGTTTACACTATCTAGGGAATTCTGAAAGGAATATATGGTCCATAATTGGGTTGTTAAACGTTGTTTTTATTGTAGATGTAATGGTAGTCAATAAAAAAAAAAAAAAAAAATTAACAACCCAATTATGGACTATATATTCCTTTCAGAATTCCCTAGATAGTGTAAACAGTTAATGTGCTTGGTTACTAATCAAAACATTAAGAGGTCAAGTCCACCCAGAGGTATCTCAAAAGAAAAGCCTGGCAATCTGTTTTAGAAAAATAAATCATTGAAAATCCTATTCCGATGCACATGCAGTTGCTGTGAATCAGAGTTGACTTGATGGCAGCTGTTTGGTTTTGATTTTCAAGTGTATCAGAACCATTTCAAAAAATTAACTATTAGGGCACAAATTAAAATTTGTTCTTTGCAGTACATGTAAAATAAAATAAATAAAAGCATTTTCAAATTTTCAGAGCTTAAAAATATATACTCTCAGTGATTGTAAAAGAAAGTCAAACGTAAATTTGTAAAAGAAAGTCAAATGTAGATTATAAATATTTAGTATCTAATAAATATTTAAGGAGGTCTGGTGGCACCGTGCCTAAGGTATTTGACTGCTGCTAACCAGAAGGTTAGCAGTTCAAACCCACCAGCTTCTCTGTAGAAGGAAGAGGAGGCCATTTACTTCTGTAAAGATATACTTCCACTGAAACCCAAAGAGGGTTGCTATTGAGTCAGAATTGACTCAATGGCAATGAGTAATAAATATTTAGTATGCATTTTAAGTTGCATACCGTAATTTCTAGGACACAACTGCAGGAGCAAATCGATGGTAATTTCTACTGTTAAATTCATTTACTCAGAAAAAAAAAAAAAATGACTCATTGAAAGTGAGATAAGTTTTCTATCAAAAAATCTAGAAAAACAAACAGTACACATCTCCAAAAGTAGAAAATAAGAAATAACAAAAACAAAAGTCAGAAGAATAATATTGAAAATGTGTATAAGAATCATGGAGTATGACTAACTCAATTCTTAACATTTAATGTACAAATGAAAAACAAACATAAATCCTTTCATGATAATCAAAAAAGATAAATGTTTTCTTTTCTAAAATGTCTAATATATATATATATATATATATATATATATATATATATATATAAAAACCTCTAGCATGACTATTTAAGACAAAAGAGAGAAAATGAACAATATCAACTGCATCTATTAAAATGAATGTATGATATATAAAGTGCTATCCTGGAGAATGATATCATGTTTGGTAAAGTGGAGGGTCAACACAGAAGGGAAAGACCCTCAGCAAGATGGATTGACACAGTGGCGGCAACAATGGGCTCAGGTGTAGCAAAGACAGTGAGGGGGCCACAGGACCAGGCAGGGTTTCGTTCTGCTGTGCATAGGGTGGCTATGAGTCAGAGATGACTCGACAGCACCTAACAATAACAATAACAAAGTACTATCATTTCTGATAGAGTGGAAAATTTTAAAATGCTTGAGAATGAATTGCAAAATTTTATGTCAATAAATTTGAATATTTAGATAAAATTGTTTTCTCAAGAAATAAAACCCATTAAACCCACTGCCACTGAATCCATTTTTGGTAAACTGATTGCCATTGAATCCATTTTACTCATAGTAACACTACAGGACAGAGTAAAACTACCTCAAAGGGATTCCAAGTCTATAACCTTTGTAGAAGGAGACTGCTACATCTTTATCCTGTGGAGTGGCTGATGAGTTCAAACCTCCGAGCTCTTAATTAGCAGACATAGTGCTTAACCACTGTGCCACCAACTCACCTTAAAGAATTATAAAGTACCAAAAATGACTTATGGAAAATTACAATCCTGAATAAACCTATTCCACTGAAGAAATTGAATAGGTAGTTCAAAATTGTCCTTTTCTAAGAGAATACCACACTTAGAAGTCTTCATAATGACTCATGCTTTCAACACTAGATAATATCTCTCACATTTAAAAATTATAAACAAAAACTCTCTGAGAAAAGAAAAGGAGAAAGCTACTTGAATAATTTTCTGTGGCTATTATAATTGTGATACCCCTCCAAAAAAATTAGTAGAAGACAAGAAAATGTATACTAATTCTATATGTAAGCACAGATGCAAAAATCTTAAATAAAAATACAAACAATTCATTTCAATAGTTTGAATTAAAGCTTCTCCCAAGATTTCACACATGGAAAGATATAATATAATACATAATGAAATGTCCATTCTCCCTACATTAATTGAAAAATAATAAAAATATTCTCATCATCATCATAATAATATAACATGTAGCTTAAACATTAATATAACATACTAAATAATATGTTGTTGTTGTTATGTGCATATATATTCTACAGGGTAATGTATACATATATATTTGTTATATATATATATATATATATATATATATACACACATGTGTGTGTGTGTGTGTATGTATATATATTTTTTGTGGTTGTTGTTGGGTGCCATTGAGTCATCTCCAACTCATAGCGACCCTATGTGCAGCAGAAACATTGCCCCGTCCTTTGCCAGCCCCACGATCCTTGCTACACCTGAGCCCATGCAGCCACTGTGTCAAAACATCTTGTTGAGGGACTTCCCCTTTTCTGTTGACCCTCCACTTTACCAGGCATGATATCCTTCTCAAGGGAATGGTCTCTTCTGAAAACATGATCAAATTAGGAAAGCAAACAAAGTTGTGTCATCAGCATATCACAGGTTGTCAGTGAGTCTTTCTCCAATCCTGATGCCATGTTCTTCTTCACATAGTCCAGCTTCTTGGATTATTTGCTCAGTGCAGAGATTGAATAAGTATGGCAAAAGGATACAACCCTGACAGATTCCTTTATTGATTTTACACCATGCAGTGTCCCCTTGTTCTGTTTGAAAACAGCCTCCTGCTCTATGTACAAGTTCCTCATTAGTACAATTAAGAGTTCTGGAATTCCTATTCTTCTCAATGTTATCCATAACTTGTTATGATCCACACAATTGAATGCTTTTGCATAGTCAATAAAACACAAGTAAACATCTTTCTGTTATTCTTTGCTTTCAGCCAAGATCCACCTGGCATCTGCAATGATACCCTTTTTTCCACATTCACTTCTGAATCCAGTTTGCACTTCTGGAAGTTCGCTGTTTTTGAATTATCTTCAGCAAATTTTACTTGTGTGTGATATTAGTGATATTGTTTGAGAATTTCCACATTCTAGAGGATCACCTTTCTTTGGAATGGGCATAAATATCAATCTCTTCCAGTCAGTTGGCCAGGTAGCCGTCTTCCAAAGTACTTGGCAGAAACAAGTGCTTCAGAGCTGCATCCATTTACTGACACATCTCAATGGGTATTCTGTCAATTGCTGGAGCCTTGTTTTTTGCCAACTCCTTCAGTGCAGCTTGGACTTCTTCCTTCAGTAACCATATGTTCTTGATCATATGCTACTCCTGAAATAGTTGAACATTGACCAGTAATTTTGGTACAGTGACTCTGTGTATTCCTTCCATCTTCTTCTTCTTTTTTTTTTTTTTTAACCCAGTATCATCCCCTCCCTACGCTGCAACCCTCCTCCTGTGCACCTCATAATTATGCACTCCTATTTGTCCTTCATTTCCTCAGTTTGAATGTTGGTCCTTTGGCGCCCCATGGTCTATTGCTCTAAGGGATGTATTGCCATTGAGTGTGTGGGTGCGGCATCCTGAGATGAGTGGTCTGCATGTACATCTTGTTAACTATTGGGCTTCTTTAGATGCTTCTTGCATCATTCAATATATTGCCCATAGAATCCTTCAATATTGCAACTTGTGGCTTTAATTTTTTCTTCAGTTCTTTCAGCTTGAAAAATGCTTAGCATGTTCTTCCCTTTTGTTTTTTTTAACTCCGAGTCTTTGCACATTTCATTATAATAATTGACTTTGTCTTCTTGAGCTGCTCTTTGAAATCTTCTGTTCAGCTCTTTTATTTTGTCATTTCTTCCATTTGCTTTAGGTACTTTCTGTTCAAAAGCAAGTTTCAGAATCTCTTCTGACATCCATTTTGATCTTTTCTTCCTTTCCTGTGTTTTTAAAGACCTTTTGCTTTCTTCATGGATGATGTTCTTGATGTCATCCCACAATTCATCTGATTTTAGAATATTGCTGTTAAGTGCATCAAATCTGTTCTTCTGATGGTCTCTAAACTCAGGCTGAATATAATCACGTTTGTATTTTAGCTCTCGTGGACTTGTTTTAGGAGCTCTGGTGGCATAGTGCCTAAAGCACTAAGGTTCAAACCCACCAGCCACTTCTTAGAAGGAAGATTGGACAACCTACTTCTGTAGAGATACCTCCTTGCAAACCCAAGGACAGGTTGCTATGAATTGGATTCAACTCAAAGACAGTGAGTTTGGTTTTTGCGTTTGGACTTGTTTTAATTGTTTTCAGCTTAAATTTTAAATTGCATATGACCAGTTAATTGTCTTATCTACAGTCAGCTTCTGACATTGTTTTGACTGAACCTGTTGAGTGTCTCTATTGCCTCTTTACACAGATGGGGTCAATCTGATTCACGTGTATTCCATCTGGTGAAGTCCACATGTTTAGCTTCCATTTATGCTGTTGAAAAATAGGTATTTGCAATGATAAGTCATTGATCTTACAAAATTCTAACATGCAATTTCTGGCATCATTTCTATTATGAAGTCCATATGTTTCAGTTACTATTATTCTTCCTTGTTTCCAACTTTTGCATTCCAATTACCAATAATAATCAATATATCTTTATTGCATGTTTGGCCAATTTCAGACTGCATAAGTTGGTAAAAATATTCAGTTTCTTCATATATATATATATACATCTACATAAATATTCTACATATATATATATATATATATATATATAGACATATATATTCTACAATGCATACATAAATATTTGTAATACATATTATATCAGCATATTTATATATGTGTATATGCATATATACATATGTGTCTGTATGTTGTTTTTGTTGTTGTTATTTGTCATGGAATTGGACCCTACTCATAGTGACCCTTCCTTGGGTTTCTGAGGCAGTATTACTATGGAAGTAGATTGCCCAACCTTCCTTCCGAGGAGTGGCTGGTGGGTTTGAACCACCAGCCTTCTGGTTAGTAGTCAAGTGCCTTAGGCACTACACTACCAGAGCTCCCAATGTGTGTGTGTGTGTGTGTATATATATATATATATATATATATATATGTATCTGTTCATATAAAAAAAATGTCCAAATAGAGCCAATAAATTTCTTCAAAATTTAGGACAGAAAGCACATTACCTCTCAGATTATCGACATATCATAAAAATAGCTTAATAACATCAGTGTTGTAGAGGTGCAGAGATAGAATAAGAGATAGTGAAACAGACCTAGGAAATATATTGAATTGCACGTGTCAATTTGATCTATGTTGCTATTGTTATGTGCTGTCAAGTTGCCTCTGACTTATGGTGACATTATGTACAAACAGAATAAAACACTACCTGATCATGTGCCAGCCTCATAATCCCTACTATACATGAGTCCATCACTGCAGCCACCATGTCAATCCATCTTGTCAAGAGCCTTCTCCTCTTTTGTTGACTCTCCACTTTACTGAGCATGACATCCTTCTCCAGAGAATGGTCCCTTCTAACAACATGACCAAAGCATGTAAGACAAAATCTGGCCATTCTCGCTTCCAAGGAGCATTCCGGCTGCATTCTTTCCAGGACAGATTTGTTAGTTCTTTTAGCAGTCCATGGTATTTTCAGCATTCATCATCAACACCACAACTCAAAAGCATCAAATCTTCTTTGATCTTCCTTATTCATTGTCCAGCTTTCACATATGCATATGAGGCAATTGAAAATGCCATGGCTTGGATTAGCCACATCTTACTCTTGGAGGAGACATCTTTGCTCCTCAGCACTTGAAAGAGGTCTTTTGCAACAGATTTGCCCAATGCAAGATATCCTCTGATGTGTTGCTTACTGCTTCCATTGGTGTTGATTATAAAACCAAGTAATATGAAGTCTTTGATAACTTCAAACTTTTCTCCATCTATTGTGATGCTGCTTATTGGTCCAGTTGTGAGGATTCTTGTTTTCTTTAGACTGAGGTGTAATTCACACTGCAGACTGTAGTCTTTAATCTTCATCAGTAAGTGCTCCAAGTCATCCCCACTTTCAACAAGCAATATTGTGTTATTTATGTATCTCAGCTTGTTAATGAGCCTTAGTCCAATCCTGATGCCACATTCTTCATATAGTCCAACTTCTTGGATTATTTGCTAAGCATATGATTGAATAAGTATGGTGAAAGAATACAACCCTGATGCACTCTCTTCCTGATTTTAAACCATGCACGATCCTTTTTTTTGTTCCAATGATAGCCTCCTGGTCTATGTATAGGTTCCTCATGAGTATAGTCAAGTGTTCTGGAATTCCCATTTTTCTCAATGTTATCCATAATTTGTTATGGTGCACACAATCAAATGTCTTTGCATAGTCAATAAAACACAAGTAAACATCTTGCTGGTATTCTTTGCTTTCAGCCAATATCCATCTGACATTAGCTATGATATTGCTCATTCAACATCCTCTCTTGCATTTATGGAAATTCTCTGTCAGTATTCTGCTGCAAGTGTCTTTGAATTATCATCAGCAAGATTTTACTTAGGTGTGACATTAATGATGTTATTTGATAATTTCCACATTCTGTGGAATCACCTTTCTTTGGAAGGGGTACAAATATTGATTTATTCCAGTCAGTTGACCAGCTCTTCCAAATCTCTTGGCATAACCAAGTGAGTACCTCCAGCATAGCATCCAGTTTTTGAAACATCTCAGCGGGTATTCTGTCAATTCCTGGAGCCTTGTCACCAATTCCTTCAGTGCAGCTTTGACTTCTTCCTTCAATACTGTTGCTTCTTGATCATATGCCACCTCCTGAAATGGATGATCACCTACCAATTCTTTTTTGGTATAGTGACTCTATGCATTCTATCCATCTTATTTTGATGTTTCCTGTGTCACTCAACATATTGCCTGTGGAAGTTTTCAATATTGCAATTTGAGGCTTATTTTTTTTTTTTCCTATGTTAGAAGATGGATTAGAAAACAAAGGGGAAAAGATGGTATTGAGACAAATGGCTTTTTCCATAGGAAAATAATTTGATCCCTTTCTCACACCATTTCTAAAATATAATTCAAATACATCAAAGATGTACAAAAAAGTGAAAAATAAACGTTCAACTATTAGATAAAAATATTGGAAAATATCTTTTGACTTTGGATCAGGAAACTCTTTGTTAAAGAAGACAAAAACAAGTAAAAATTATAAAATAATATAAATTGACTTCTTCAAAATTAATCACTTCTTGTGACACAATTGTTAAGCATTCCACTGCTAACAAAAAGGTCAGTAATTCAAACCCACCAACCACTCTGTGGGAGGAAAGACATAGCAATATAATCCGGTAAAGTTTACAACCTAGGAAGCCCTGTGGGGGAGTTCCACTCTGTCATATAGAGTCTCAATTAGTTGAAATTAGTTGGAAGCCACACAACAACCACAACAACAGCAATATATGAAAGATACTGCAAACAAAGCTAAAAGGGAAATCACAGACTAGATGAAGAGATGAGCCACATATATAATGGGGATAGATTAGCATTCAGAACATAATTTTCAAACTCTACTAAATAAAAATAAACTACAAAATAATAAATTATTAAGTAGAAAAATTTGGATAACTTGTGAGTAGATATTTCAGAGAAAAAATTCAGAAAAATCAATAAACATAAGACAGCATATTCAGTCTCATTAGTAGTCAGGAAAATGTCAATGGAAACAATAAAACAGGGTTTGAAGGTAAAAAAAATAGTTTAAAAATCGAAATGCTGAAAAATAAGTGGAGATGCAAGTGCACTAATATATTTTTATTGTAAATATTGAACTAGTAGAGCCATTTTCAGGAAGATTTTTAATATTTGGTAAAATTGAACATGAACACGGTCCATAGCATTATATGGTTACTGTGCTAGAACCAAACCAAGCCCACTTCCATTGAGTGGTTCCAACTCATAGAAACCCTATAGGATGGAGTAGAACTGTCTCATAGAGTTTCAAAAGCTATAAATCTTTATGGAAACAGACAGTCATCTTTCTTCTATGGACCTGCTGGTTGATTTGAGTCACCAACCTTTTGGTTAGCAACCAAATGCTTTAACCAGTATACCGCCAGATCCCTAATTACCATGATGGATAGTTCTAAAATCCATTGAATAAGGAATGATAACAATCAGAATACTATTTGATAGTATTTATGTAAACTTTTACACTATACAATATAATACATATTTTATGTGTACATGTTTATTTAAGAAAATTTTAGAAAATATGTATAGAAAGACACCCAGTAACATCATGAAAGTGGTTGTCATTGGGCAGGAAGAAATGGGAATGACAATGAAAAGTATGTCAGCTGGGTTAGGTTAGGTACTGCAAAGAAAACAAACAATTTCAACATCTCAGTGGCTTAAAAAATGAAGAATTATTTATGGCTTACACTATATGTCCATCATTCATCAGTGGTGAGGCACAAAGTGGCTTCTTGTTGTCATCCTCACTCCAGGACACAGATGACAAACATTGCATTTTGCAGCAGGAAGGAATGAAAGTTACTGGATGAGTCTCACATTGGCATTAAATGTTCCAGCACAAAAGTCATTTATATCTGCCTACACACCAATCACTAGAACTGGTCACATGGTTCTGCAAGGAAGGCAGGGAAGGGTAATCCTCTAATGTGTTGAAAAGGAGGCAAGAACCAGAAATGATTTAGCATTAGAAGTTTCTGCCACCTATGGGGAGCCCAGATATTTTCACTTCATTATTTGTTGTTGTTGCTGTAGAGTTGGCTCTGACTCATGGCAGCCTCATACTTAACAGAACAAAATATTGAGGGTTCTGTGACATCTTCAAGATTGGTATGTTTGAGTCCATTGTTTTGGCTATTGTGTTGTCTATCTCATTGATGGATGACCTCTGCTTTGCCAAACATGAAGCTCTTTTCCTGTTATTGGTTTTGTCTGATGATGTGATTTTTAAATCTCATTATTTAATAGAAAAAAATGTGAAACACGAGTAACAAAATGTTGATATTCTGGGTGATGGGGACATGGAAGTTCTGTATATTATTATTTGTATACATATTTCGTGGATAGGCGTAAACACCTTTCAATCATTACCCTACAGTGTGATTTAGATGATCAGTTCTAGGATCATGGCAAAAACCAAGCCAAAACAAAACAAAACAAAAAACTCACTGCCATTGAGTCAATTCTAACTCATAGCGACCCCTTTTGGGTTTCTGAGGTGGTAAATCTTTACATATATAGATTGTCCTGTCTTTCTTCCATGGAGTGGCTGGTAGGTATGAATCACCAACCTTCTGGTTAGCAGTCAAATGCCTTAGGCACTATGCTACCAGAGCACCTCAGGATCATGCTGTGTGATAGGAAAAAGGAAATGGATGGATGCTGAAATCAAACTTGAGTTACTGAAAAATTCTCCTTCATTTATGACAACTGATACCAATTCCTTGGTGTGTGTGTGTCTGTGTGCTTTAAGAAATAGAAGGAATACTACCTTCTACTGTATTTCAGCATTTCTAGGTCTGAAAAAAAAAAAAAAACTCAGTGTAGAGAAGCCTTAAAAATATAAAGTATCTAGAATAGGCAAGTGCATAGAGGCCAAAGTTTATTAGTTGTTATCAGAGGCAAGTGGGAGGAAGGTGAAAAGGAAGACTCAAAGCTTAGGAGACATTGAGCTTCAATTAAGGGTGATTATATAATTTGATATAGATAAGGGAGATAGTTAAACAACATGATGAACATAATCAATGTCACTGAAATGTACATGTGAAAATTATTGAAATGTCAAAAGTTTTGTTACATATATATTTACCACAATAAAAACAAATGAACAAACCTAATTCAATTTATTCATTTGATAAATGGGAAAACTGAGGTCCTGAGAGAAAAGATGATTTTCCTAGGTCATACGGTAAGTAAATGACCATGCTGGGATCTAAAACGTGGTGTACTGGTTACACAATAATAGGGTTTGCTCTCCCTGATGCTGAACCCCACTTCTGATTTGATCACTAAAGTTATCAACTTGGTGCACATGTGATCTGCTAGTCTTCTTAACAAAAATTATTAAGTTTCTTCTACACTTCTTTATAGATCTCAAAACTATTCCATTGCCCTGCATTGGGTCCTTTCTGAGAAGTATAAGTCTATGTAGTGGAAGGCCCAGGCCAACTGTTGATACAAGAATCTATGACTGAATCTGTGATCTGGTGAGAAGAGCTTACCATTTGGAGACACAAGGCTCAGGTTTTAGAAACATCTCTGCTTTGAATTTGTTGTGCAATTTTGGCCAGTCCAGTAAACTTCTCTTGTCTCAACATTTGCATTGGCTCCCAGGAATAATAAATGTCTGTCTATCTTATATGAATTCTGAGACAATCAAATGAATTGTCAGATGTGGAAAGACTTTGAAACTCTGAAAAACTAAACAACAAGAACAAAAGTGTTACTTTGTGTAGCATGAGAAACACAGGAGAATATTTTGTTTTCTTCATTGCCCAAGTGACATCTATCCTAATTTGGTATTACTAATTTCCTACAGGTGATCAGGCCTTCTTTGGTCCTTATTTTCCTCCTATCTAAACCCCACTCAAGTATGAAAAAATGGTGGTATAAACACTTAAGTGCTCAGCTGCCCACGAAAGGTTAATATTTGACACCCTATTCAGTAGCTCCACAGGAGAAAGACCTGGCAATCTGCTTCTGTAAGAATCACAGCCAAGTAAACCCTACGAGGCAGTGCTACTCTGTCACATGGGGTCACTATGAGTTGGAATCGACTAGAGGGCAATTAACAACAATCATTTATTTAACACTTGGATACACAAGCAGCTTGCTCTCAGTTACTAACCTAATGACGGGTGGTTCAAACCTATGCAGCAGAACCTGGGAGGAAAGACCTTGTGACCCACTTCCATAAACAAAGCAAAGAAAACCCTGTGGAGCTGTAACTCACAGAGTCAGCATGAGTCAGAATTGACAGCATGGTAACATTTTTTGGAGTTTTGTTTTTTATGCTAGACACTGCTAGATGCTAGGAATATAAGGAAAGATACGTTATGAAGCTCTCTGCTCACAGCGGGAAAAAATACAGTAAGATACAAAGAAAAATGCCCTATAATGAAGTCATATAAGCAAGAACTTTAAAGACTGTGAGAGAAGGCATTCAACCCCTCCTTCTAGAAAAGCTTTCAGTAAATATTCCTAAAAGCTGAATAGGAATGACCCAGGAGAACAAGAGGGAATACGCATTGGGTGTTGGTGCAGAGGACATGATGAATACTTGGGTTTGAGTGAAGTCTTTGGAGATGGAATTGCATATTTAGACAATGGTAATTATAGAGAGTCCCCCCCACCACCACACACAAATCAAGGAATTGGTATCTGTTGTCATAAGTGATGGAGAATTTTTCAGTAACTCAAGTTTGATTTCAGCATCCATCCATTTCCTTTTTCCTACTATACGCCATGATTCTGAGGCGCTCTGGTAGTGTAGTACCTAAGGGATTTGACTGCTAACCAGAAGGCTGGTGATTCAAACCCACCAGCCACTCCACAGAACGAAGACAGGGCAATCTACATCTGTAAAGATTTATCACTTCAGAAACCCAAAGGGGGTTGCTATGAGTTAGAATTGACTCAATGGCAGTGAGTGTTTTTTTTTTTTTTTGCATTATCCTAGAATTGATAATATAAATCACTCTATAGGGTAATGATTGAAAGGTGTTTACTCCTGTCCACGAAATATGTATACAAATAATAATATAAAGAACTTCCATGCTCCCATGACCCAGAATATCAACGTTTTGTTATTGTGTTACACATTTTTTGAAGCTTGGGTATACATGAAATATGGAAATCAGAAATCTAACTGCATTTATAAATGAAAACATAAAAATCGCCCTATTTTCTAAAATCTTCCATTTCGTCTCCCATTAACAGATGGGAAGCAGTGTGACGGAGTTTATCTGATAAAGCAGCTGCTATCTTAGTGGTCACACCATATGAGTGACACTAATAAGAACAGTGAAGTATTCAAGAGCCCAAGACTCTCCTCAAGAAACCACTGCAGTTGTGTGAGGGTAACATTGGGAATGCTTGTGATTTAGCCTTCAGCTCTACAAATAGGCTATGTAAATACTATTTCTTATAATGATCGTGAATATTATTTATAGCTTGCCCTTGCCTCCCAGGCAAATGTCCTGGCAAGAAAAAAAAGAAGCTTAGTATAATTAAAACAAAGACAATGTAGAGGTGCTGGCAAGTGAGAAAAGGAAATGTTTCAAAACCAGAAGCCAAGAACTATTTGTTGGATTTGATTAATAATCACTAATGTGCGTTTTAAGATCACACAACTAGAAAAACTATAGTGGGAGTTTTGTTTTATTCACCGGAAAAAAAAAAAAAAAAAAAGGAAGTTGAGTCTGCTCTTAGAAAATACTGTTATGTCCTGTGAGGTTGATTTGAAAAGAATGCTCTTCCAGGCTTGACTATATTTTTGGAGAAATAATTTGAAAGGGTGATTTTTCTAATCTCTGGATCTTGAGGAACTTAAGTTCAATTTAACTCAGATCAACTCAGTGGATATATATTAACTGTGCATTAGATTCCAAGTATCAGGAATGCAGATATGAACATATATGTGTGTGTATATGTGTGTGTATATGTGTGTGTATGTGTATATATATATATATTTAAGAAATATATGTATGTGTGTATATATATATATATACACACATACATATATTTCTTAAATTCCAGGAGTTCAGGAAGTTATAGGCAGAACTAAAACACTATGAGATAAAATGTGTTAGTCACTGGGCCTGGATGTGCTGGCTTGCTGGGGATGAGAGTTCAGAAAAGATTTTGTTGCAAGGTAATATTTCAGCTGCCTAGAAGGATAATTTAGAGATTTTCCATTTTATAGTGGAGAGGGGGGACATTCCAGGAAGAAAGAATAGCAGGTACAAAAGCATAGAGGGTTGATATAGTATTTTGAGTTAAGAAATAGAAAGAAATGCAGCTAGGAGAACAAGCAAGGAACAGATCATAAGTGGTTATGTAAGTTCTGGAAAGAACATAAGGCTTTGTCCTGGAGTGATGGGAATCCATTGAAAGATTAGGATATGAGAAATGCCATGAATACATATACCTTTTAGAAAGATTATTTGGACTGTAGAGTGTGCAATGCATTAGGTGGACTGAATATGAAAACAGGGAGACCAATCAGAAAACTGCTGAAATAATTTCAGATGAGAACTGATAAGGGATTGATCTATGCAGTAGCTGAGGGAAGAATAAAAAGATGATGTGAATTCTAAATCTATCAAGGATCATGCTAGCATCACTGTTTAAAACATTTCTCAAGTGGTTAAAGGGTTAAAAAGCAAACCCAATAGGTTGAAAACCATTTAAATGTCCATTTATGCGGTTTTCACACATAGTAATTATAGTACATTTAATTATGAAACATTCATATACTAATAGCAGGGCTCTTAAAGAAACTCTCTAGTGTCAACCTTTCTGCTTGGTGGGAATTTTAACTTTTCTTAATACCTAAACTGTGTTTTCCACAACTTTGTCCCCAAGCTGGACAAAATATCTGATAATACCTTCTTAAATAAAGAGAGATTTCTGGCCTTTGTTGAATCAAACCTGTGTACTGGCTCACTAATACATTTTCTGAAAAGCAAAGAGAGTATTTGTAAAAAGGGGAAGACATTCTGGTTGTCCAAGGAATTCAAAGCTTGGTCCTAAACTGTGATTCATATCTATTTTATGTTCTTGGCTATAGTTGTGACTCAGTTGGTGACTTGAACAAGCTACATCAAGCTTTAATATACCTGGCATAAAGTGGAGATAATCATAAGTGATCCCTATTTACTTCTTTGTGATGCTATGGGGATGACCAAGATATTCCTGCAAAGTGCTCTAAGCCTTTGTTGGAAGGCCCTATATATGTCATTACTTTGTTGATTATGACTTTGGAGACTGTCTGATAATACCTTCTTAAATAAAGAAGGGGCAGTTGAGTTCCCTAGAGGGGTGACTCATTTTGTTAAAGGTGTCAAAAATTGATACAATCAGCAATTTCTGGATTTATCTGACCAAAGTAAGATTGGCATCAACAGAGCTATGTAAAAGTATCCCAGGATCTGGACTTAGAAGAGAATAGAAACCATGTACTGAAACTTACAAATTGGAGAAAGGAGGAGAACAGAAGAAAGAGGGAGACAAAGTAGAAGTAAGTGTATTGGTGCAAATAATTATAATCACCTTTTAAATGTAGCAGTTAGTTTGGGTCTGGCACTTGGCTAGGTGTTCGTATATTAACTATGTTGTTGTTGTTGTTGTGTGCCGTCGAGTAGCCCCAACTCATAGTGACCCCTCCCTGGGTTTCCGAGGCAGTATCACTACGGAAGTAGATTGCCCCAGCTTCCTTCCGAGGAGTGGCTGGTGGGTTTGAACCGCCAGCCTTCTGGTGAGCAGTCAAGTGCCTTAGTCACTATGCTACCAGAGCTCCCATATTAACTATACATGAGTTATTTCATTCGAGTTTCTGCCTGGCACACTGTAGGGATATGTAAGGAACCCTTTGTGATAACTATTTTGCATATGTGTGTCTATGTGAGTACTAAGGTTTAGGGAAGCTCAGTAACCTGTCCAAAGTCACACTGCACTTTGCAGTGATGGGAGAGATGGGAGTTAAATGTTGAACTTAACATAAGGCTCCTGCACTATCCTCCTCACTCCCTGCCTTTCTTTAGCTGTCTATTTTCCTTCCCTGTTGCCACCCTGTATCTAATCACCAACATCTCATTTTATGTCCTGAGCTATCTATTTTTCTCTGTTGTTGGACTTCATTTTACTCTATTCTTTCAGGTCCTGGAAGTTTATTGCCTCACCTTCCCTTTTGAAGGAAATGAACTGATAGTAGTATTTATAATCTTTTGCTAATTTTATGAGCCAATAACTGTATTATCCAGATTTGCCATGTATGAAGGAATCAACTTAGAGTTCAAGGCTCCTCTTAAATGATCAAAAGGAATTGACTTGGGTCCTTGACATTCATATGGGAGAACAGCTAGTGACATATTTGCAGTTTTGTTAATGTAAGTTAATATATTTTTGGAGAAATCTCAAAGAGATTCAAAGCTTCCTTGAATGATTTATTCATTCAATTGATATTTATCAAGGATCATTTAAAAATATGTAATAGGTGTTTTTTGAGGTGCCGGAGAGGTATAAAAACCAATAAAATATGGATGTTGTCAGAAGGGACCAGCCCCTGGAGACCAGCAAAGTGCTTAGCAAAATAGGAAGTCAGCAAAAAAGGGAAACACGATCAACGAGATGGATTGACACAGTGGCTGAGACAATGGGATCAAGCATAGCAAGAATTGTGAGGATGGCACAGTACTGGGCAGTGTTCCACTCTGTTGTACATAGAATTGCTATGAGTCAGAGCTGACTCCATGGCACCTAACAAGAACAATAGTAACCCTCAGAGAGTTCATAGCACAGTAGGAAGGACACATATACACCAATCCCATCAATGCAACTGGGTAAGTACTATGGTAAAGGTATGGATGGAACACTATGGAAATACACAGGAAAGAGCAATTGACTCTTCCTTGGAGAGTTGAAGGAGGCACCATGGAGGGAGTTGCTTTTGAGCTAGATTAAAAAAAAAAAAAAATAGTAGAAGCTCAATGAACAGACCAGGATGGAAAGCTATTCAAGGCAGAGGGGAAGTATATACAAAGGAAAGGAGGTCTGAAAGAGCCTGTCATGACATGTTCAGCTTTCTGAAAGAACAATTAAAGTCATATGCTCCAATTTATGTCACATGCTCCAACTTATCCATGGGCAAAATTTCTCAACCATTGCTAAGTTCTGCTACATGATTTGGCTGTAATTTCTGCAACAAGGAAGTATGCAGCCCATCAGCTGTGAAAATTGGCTCAATATTCACAATCAAATCTATTATGTTCCCTCTGAAGCCTGGGCCATGTTTCTGTAGAAACCGATAGTACTCATAGTTACATAAAGGGACCCTGCCCAGTAATTGGCAAGAAAACTCATCACCTTTGGAAGCCATTATAGTAATGCCAGAGAAAAACTCTCTGTAATTCCTTCTGTGGGATAAGTAAACTGGGAGGGCAAATATAAAGATTCCCTCTTTGCTGAGAAACAAACAAAGAACTATAGGACTGTTGGACCTCTCATCTCATGGCTTCCCCTCCACCTCCTCATCTGTGAATCAACCTACTAATCAGGAAGTATAAAATGAACACTTGCTGTATGCTTAACACTATTAAGGCACTATGATGAAACATGTACACACACATACACATACACACACACCCCCCACTTATACACATAAGGACATGTAACATTTTATATAGTTTTTCTTTTGTAGCTATAAAGCATTTCACATTAGCCTTTTTGAGGTAACTTTTATTATTTCCATCTTCTAGAAGTGAAAGTCAAATCTCCAAGGATTAAATAACTTGTTTAAGTTCACACAGCCAGTTAAGTGTTGACATTAGGACTTATGCTCAGTTTTTTTTTTTTTTTTTTTTTTTTATTAGGATTTGGGTGAAGATTTACAGAGTAAATTCACTTTTCATACAGCAGTTCACATATACTTTGTCTCATGTCATTGACCAAAATTTACAATGCAGCAGCTCCCCTCCCACTTCCTCCCCATAGTTACCTCCTCCCAGTGTCCATCCCTTCATACTCTTCTGCACCCTGAGCTATCTCCCTGTGCATAAGCAGCCCTTCCTTCTCCCATGATTGTTCTCTCCAGGGCGTGTGTCTACTTGAGGTAAATGTTTAACTCACATGCCTGTACTTTGTGTGGCTGGAAACCACAGTTGTGGGTTCAATTCCAGACCTGAAGGGCAGCTAGGGGCCATAGTCTCAGTGGTTACACCAGGCTCCATTGGACCAGCAAACCTGGTCCCCACCTTCTTTTTTTTTTTTTTGCCTCCAAATGATTTTGAGTTTTGTACCACATTGTTCTCCCTCTTTATGCAGGATCTCCTACATCCCTTCCAAGTGGATGGCAGTGGTACCTGGGCACCATCTAGTTCTTCTGGTCTCATCTTATGCTCAATTTTGACTCCACATCTTATAGGGATTTTACCTGTGTCTCAAAAAGCTAACTGTCTTTAGGAAACTTGCATATATGACAAGTTACCAGCAAGTACTGGGAGAAGACAGCATCTGGTGCATCAAAGGAGTAAGACTGTCAGTTTTATGGGAATTCAGAAGAGAGAAAGAACTCTGAGCCCATAATTCTTGCCTATCACCAAGGCCTCATTAGCATTCAAACCAGTAGGTATTTGATAGCTGGAGATGGGGAAGAAGGTTATCTAGGTGGATATAAAAGCAAAGACTCAGGAGCAGAAATGATCTTTTAAAGGAAAAAAGGCGGTCATACTGAGAAGGGGAATTCTAATTTATTGAGAGATTTGGAGGGAATGCTCCTCCTGCCCTATGATGGGCCTCAGTGAGTGGAGAGGAGCTCAGGGTGGGATTATCTTCCTAGGGGATATACATATTTCCTGACTCTATCATTCATTCAATAAATATTATTGGACATCAGTATGTGCCAAGTACAGTTCTCTGCAGTGGGGATTCTTTAGAAAATACATTTTCTAATGTGAGGAGCAGAGCCTTGTCTGTGGCGGACAACGCACAGCACTAGGCAATGATGGTACTTCTTTCCTTATTGACCTGCTGCCTTCTTTGCTTTCTCCACTCTGTGTCTCCTAGGACCCCTTAGCCTGTCATCAGTCTCCTTTTGTAGAGGCTTTGGTCAAGGCCATCCACTCTTCCAGAGCCAGGACTAAGGGCAGCTTTCTTAGACTGATGTTCTGGTTCTCCTTTCTCTGGCCTCACTTTGTGTATCTCTCTGATACTGCAACCACACTGGACCACTTCCCACCAGGGCCTCCACTTTGTCCCTTTACCTGGAATGCACTTAAATCCGTTTCCTGCCTATTTATGCCTGGATCATCCCTCAGTATTCAGCTTAAAAGCTGTCCTCTTCAAGAATCTGGTCCTAATTTGCCCCAATAACAAAGAGGTTCTCCTTTTCCCAAGCCCACACAGCAAATGTCCCTATTTTACATTGTCTCTTATTCTGCTGCTTTGTGATAGACTGGTCTGCCAACCTGTCTGTGTGCTCCTCAAGGCCAGGAACATGCATCCTTATCCAATCATTGAGCATAGTGTCTGGCACTTTGTCAGTGCTCCATAAGTCTCCTTCAAAAATAAACACATGAAGATATCCTTGAAATTAGAACAGTTCACTGTAAATTTAACTTAATTAAGATATTAAGGTTCATTTTAGCCAACAGTATATTGTGAATGGAACCATCTGATATTCAATCTCAACTTACCTGCCACAAAATGGCAGTTTAATTTCATTGTGATCTTTATTATAGTAACTTCTAAAGTTACAAAGTGAAGACCTGAAGCACTTACTGATGAATATTAAAGACTATATATAGCCTTCAGTATAAATTACACCTCAACATAACAAAAGTTAAAATCCTCACAACTGGACCAATATGCAACATCATGATAAACAGAGAAAACGTTGAAGTTGTCAAGGGTTCATTTTACTTCAATCTATAATCAATCCCTGTGGAAACAGCAGTCAATAAATCAAACAGATTTTGCATTGAGGAAATCTTCTGCAAAAGACTTCTTAAAGTGTTAAAAAACAAAGTTGTCACTACAAGGACAAAGGTGCACCTGACCTTAGCCATGGTATTTGTAATCACCTCACATGAGTATGAAAGCTGGAGAATGAATAAGAAAAATTAAAGAAGAATTGATACTTTTAAAATATGATGTTGGCAAAGAATATTGAATATACCATGGACTGTCAGAAGACAGAGAACTCTGTCTTGGAAGAAGCATAGTCATAATGCTCCTTAGAAGTGAGACTTTGTCTCACATAACTTGGACCAGTCCCTGGAGAAGGACATGAAGCTTGGTGAAGTAGAGAGTCAGGGGAAAAAAGTCATGAATTAACACGGTGGCTGTAACAGTGGGCTCAAACATAGCAACAATTGTAAGGATGGTGCAGGATTAGGCAGTGTTTCGTTCTGTTGTACACAGGGTTGCTATGAGTCAGTACAGACTCGACGGCACCTAACAATATACTTGTTATTAGTATCATGATGAAGTTGAAATACACTTCATCTGATTATTGTATCTTAGGAATTAATTATTAAATTTCACACTGATAATTAGAAAACCCTATTATTTTGTAATGAGCTAGGCAGTGCCGTTCAGATATCCCTCAATTACTAAACAGAAGCTATCTTTAAAAGTGTGGAAGTAAAATCTCATACATCAGACAGTCTCTTCTCACCAACCTGAGCTGTATTACTAGAGAATTATGGGTATAAAAATCCTCTCATGGTCTTTCTTTCAGCAAGCCTGGCCAGCTCCAAAGTAGATAGAGTAAGTCAGAAATACCTGTATGTATGTATTTGTGTGGGCAGGAAAGTATGGCTCAGCTCATGGTAAGAATGATTTTCTAATAGAGCTACCCAAAGACAGATTGGATCACCTTTGGCTAGACTGACAAGACAGGCTGGGTCAGGGCCTGTGGGACCTCTACAGACTCAAATGAAGAATGGGAATCCTAAGCACCCCTTCCATTTGGAAAGGTCTTTCATTCTAACCAGACTGAAGTTGAAAAGCTTCTCCAAACCTCTGGCCACTTGCCTGTGAATTCAGGCTAAATGCCACAACAGGAGCCATACTGGGCAGTTCATGGAAGCCTTGTAGATTATGGGAGCCTGAAGGATGTTTGGAAAGCATCAGATCTTCCACAGGGACACAGAATCTCAGAAAGGGAAGAGACTTGACCAGGTTCTTCAGCCCTGATACTCCCAGATCTGTTCTTTGCTTGCTTAAGCTCTCAACTCACATATTCCCTCAACCAACACAGCCACTGGCACGTTGCTGGCTGCATTGTAGGGGTCTGATAAATGTTTCATGGTGCTCCAGTTTATTGGGAGAGGAAGCAGCCAAAGCAGGAGGCCCCTCCAACAGGAGCTCTGACTCACAACCTGTTTGGCACTGTACTCTGCTCTCTCTGGTTTCCTGAACTCCCTCTCCTTAATGTAAAAAGCCTCCATGGCAGATGTTTTGAAACAATGATGATGACAATGATGCTATAATCCTTCACTTTCCCCTTCCAGCACTGGAGTTTTTTAAGTATTTTTGCAGGGTAATTGTATTTTTGGTGCTCTTATCAGGTAACTGTGGCCCCCAGGGCTAGGAATCTGATAACACAACGGTTGGAAGGGATTAGGAGCAAGCCAGTGTTCAGAATCCAAAGAGATCTGGATGTGTGTGGGTAGGAGCCTGAGATGGTCCTGGCTGGGTGCAAGGGCACTTACTTGAGGAGGTGTGCATCTAGGGATTGCAGCCTCCCTCCTTTCTTTTTCTTTTTTTTTTTTGTTTGGTAAGAGGATAATAAGGGGGATGTCGAAACCCTTAGTGCCGGGCCAGGCTTTTCCTGAGAGGGCGAGGCCATGAGGCCAAGGCTTAGAAAAGGAGTTGGTTAGTCTAGGAGCACTTTGTATATAGGACTGGTCTGCATCAGCTCCTAGATGTAGAGGGCAGAGCCAGATGAGAGGGGTCGCCTCTGAGTGTGGGGGCCAGGCCGGTGACTGCGGGAGTGGGGATCCCGTGGGGCCAGGGCGGAGAGGCCGCAACGGGCCCGGCTCGGGGCGGGGCGGGGCGGGGCGGGGGCGGGGCTCCGGGGCCGTCTTGCAGCCTGCCGCGGCGGCGAAGAGGCGTCCACATCGGCGGCGGCTGGGGCGGCAGCGGAGCGGGCGGCCGAGAAGGGCGGCGGTGGCGGCGGAGGCTCTGGGTGAGCGCGGCGGGGACACGGCCCGGGAACGCAGCGGGGAGCGCGGGGCGGTGGTCTGTAGGGAAATGGGGTCAGGAAGCACTGGGAAAGAGGGCGGTGCGGGACGCCAGGGGAACCCTGCCATCCTTCCCAAGCTCCCGACGCTCGTGAGCCTTCGAAATAGAGAGGGAGCAGGAGAGTACCCAGTCCTTTAGACTTTCTCAAGCGGTCGCCGTCCAGATGTCCGTCTGTGTATCCCACTGCTCCTCCTCTCCGTGTACTGCCTACGGATTCCTTTGCCCAAATCACCCCCTCCTCGCCCGTCAGCCACGCAACACCCACTTCAGGTGTCTTCATCTCCTAACCCCATTCTTCCAGGAGACCCCAACCCCATGCTTACCTATTCCACACCAGAGGCCCAAGCTCCTTGCCACTCTCCATAGCCCCAGATACAGGGATGATCCTTCTCTACAGCTCCTGCAAACCTGGCCCTTTCTGCTGCCACTTGTCTCGCAGGTTCTTAGCGAGCCACCAAGCTGCTGTCCCCAGGACCCAGCACTCCTTGCCATTGCACCCCCCCCCCCGATCCTGGTTTGGCAAAAGGGACCTTATGGATCCTGAGCTTTGTGAACAATTTGACCCATTTCCCAAAAGGCTGGTCATAGGCCAGCCATGCTTTTTGGTGGAGACACCTGTCTTGCCTGCCAACTGAAGGACTGAGCAGCCTCTGTCAAAATGGGCCAGCCAGTTCTTGCGTCCTTCTCCTATCTCCCTTGATTTGCCAGCCAGTGTCTCCAGAGACCAGCACCAAAATCATTTAAGGAATTGTCATTTAAGGCCTCTAAAGCTCTGCTCACCCCATCCCTAGATCCCCAGGATTCCCCCATCCACTGTGTGGGGAGCTCAGGGACCAAAACAGATGGGGCCACCATTCTGGGCCTGAGTCTCTTCCCCAAAGTCCTTGATTTCTCACCCATTGTCCAGGCAACAGGAGCCCTGGTGGCACAATGATGAAAGCATTTGCTGCTAACCAAAAGGTCAGTGGTTCAAACCCACCAGCCATTCTGTGGGAAAAGGATGTGACAGTCTGTCCTAAAGATTTATAGCCTTGGAAAACCCTATGGGGCAGTTCTACTCTGTCCTACAGAGTTGCTGTGAATTGGAATCGAATGGTAGTGGCTTTGGTTCTTTTGGATCCAGGCATCTCTAGGTAGAGTAATGGGGCTGGTTTTTAGCGTTTTGGTATTCCCCATAACTCTGTGGCCTCTGCCACCCTCACCCCTGCCTTCACTGTTGAAATTTCCTCCTTCTTTCACCATTCACCATCTCCTCTGGATAGAGCCTGAGCCATCTGCACAGCCTCAAGTCCCCAGAGCACAGAAAGCTAGGCTGAGACATGTCTGAGGCAACTCAGAGAGGTGGCTGCTAGCCTGGGTGTCTGGGCTGGGGGACCAGGGGTTTTGCAGTCTTTAGCTGGCTTTCAGTGAGCTCTGAACAGGGTTCGAGGGCTAGCTTTGTAGTGAAGAGAGGAGGCAGAGCAGGGCTGTTTTTCCTGCATGTTTCTGACTGTCTTTTGTTGCTATGGTGACAGTTTTGCCTCTCTTCCTCCTCTGACTCTTCTGGGAGCTGGTTTTTATTGGTCTGTTGTCCTGTCTTTTATGGCTCTAATTTCTCCTTTCTACTTGCTCTGAAATAAACAGTCATAAACATGGGCGCTTGGCCCAGGTTGGAAGCTGGCAGAACTTTACCTCCTTCTAGCCCTGGACTCCTGTGGGGGGAAGAGTAGGGAATAGATATGAGGACAGACCTGCCCACACTTCATCCTGCCTCTCAGCTTTGGGGAAGAGGGCAGGAGTGTCATAGGCCCAGGCACACAGTGGGTACCATACTGCTTCTATGCTATTAACAGTGAGGGTGTGGAGGAGCTTCACTGGAATATGTCCTTTCATCTTCACAACAATCCTGTGGGGGGTAGAGGCTGCCCCCACTTTGCAGATAAGGATATAAGCTCAGGGAAAGTGAGCTATTTCTCCAGTAATGCTGAATATGAACACATAGTCAGCCTTCACTTTTTGTGGAATGAGTGGGGAAGTGATGAATCTGGCATACAAATATAGATCCGCCTGACTTTCCACCCTGCTAGGCTTTCTAGTCCTGCTTTTAGAGGATAACTGAACTTTCCTTAGTTCACTCCCTAATCACATGCTCTTAGGAAGCTCATCCAAAGAGGTTCCCCAGTTTCCCTGCCCCTTGAGTATGGGGCTGGACTCCTGTGGAGACAGGCAGCTGGTGAGGAGCAGGCCTGCCATGCCCTTTGTGCACCTTTGACCTGAACTGATGGGACCCACACTGAGAGAAGAGCTAAGCCACTTGTGACTTCCTGTTTTTACTTAGCATCAAGAAGAATTCACTTTGCTTTTATTCTCAACTCAGATTCTAGATGCAACCGGATGAGTCAGTGACACTGAGGGCAGAGCAGGCCTTCCCAAGACAGCCCTGGGTGGGGACTTCAGAACTTCCCAGGGCCTCAGGGTCACTGACTGTCAGCTGTCAGTGACATTGTCCAGTGAAACTGCACTCGCCCTTCCCTTTTCTCTCCTTTCCCTGGATTGCACACATGCACGCTCTCTCCTTTTCCTCTGCCTTCCTCCTTCATATTGCACATGCTTCAGGCTTGTTTTGTTAATAAAAAGACAAGGAAATGAGCAGCCCAATTATCAACTCTTGGCCCTAGGAAAGTCAATCCCTTCATATGAGCCTCAGTTTCGTAGTCCTTAAAATGGGATTGATACCATCTATCCTATTGGACACATTTGGTTGTTCTTTCAGGATGGAATAGAATAGTGTAGAAGAAGTGCTTTGAAAGGCTGAAAGCCAGAAGGACCTATAATGTCGTAGTCCTGTTGGGAGACTTCAGCGTTAAAGGGACCTCTGAACCACTGTGCATTTTGGCTGAATACCACTGCCCTGTTTTGAGAAGCCCTGGTGCTGGTCTTTGCAGCCATGGTGTGATGGCTGGCGAGTTCCTCATTCAGCTCTGGTGAACAGGGCAGGCGAGAGATACCTGACAGGGAGACAGTTCTGCCTTGCTGAGTTTAGACTCATTTATTCATAGTAGCCTCTGGCTTCTACTTTATCTTAGTTAAAAATCTTTTTTCAGGGACTACATAGGTTACCTGAAGAGCCAACATGGTGAATAGAAAGAAAATGAGTTTTGGAGTCAGACATGAGTGCAAATTCTACTACTGCTACTTCCTACTTATGGGATCCTGAAGGAATTACCTAACCTCTCTGAGCCTCAATTCTTGTATTTATAAAACGGGATAATAACATTGGCCTTCTAAGAATTAAATAATAATATGTGTTTGTAGAGTCTAGCATGGAGCCTGCTTCACAGTAAACTTGTTATTTAACTGTACTGATTAGAAGAGTTCCCATTACTGGACCTTTGGGTTCTCTTAGAACTGGGTTGGAACACTCTCTGGACCAATTCTGGCCTTCAGAGATCCAATCATTATCAAACCAAAACCAAACACACTGCTGTCGAGTTGGATCTGACTCATAGCGACCCCTCCTTAGGTTTCCAAGGCAGTATCACTACGGAAGTAGGTTGCTCAACTTTCCTTCAGAAGGGTGGCTGGTGGGTTTGAACCACCAGCCTTCTGGTTAGCAGTCAGATGCCTTAGGCATTACACCACCAGAGTGAAGGTTAAAACATGTATATTCTCAGGTTTCCAGCAAGGCTGGTTAATCTTCAAGTTATCTCTCATCCGATAAGCTGCATTCTACAACACTCCAAGAATCACCAACTCTGGGTATCAAGTAAGCCTTTGGTTTTTCTCAAAGTGGAATGCATTTGAAATGGCAACAAATACCTGAATTTCAAAAACTTTTTATTCTCTGTGAAAATACTTTAAAATGAATGCTTCATGATTTTCACTCTGAGAATATTTGGCTTTCTTTCTTTCTTTTTTTTTTCCTTTAAGTTGCCATATATATTTATGCACATTTTTTCAGATCATCAAAACAACCCTAGGACATTGGCATTATTGCCCCCATTTTACAGTTAAGGAAGTTGGGAAAGATAATTACAGTGTCTGCCAGCTAGTAAGTTGCAGGACCAGAATTTAAAAGTAGGTCTCGCTTGTTTTTTGCACCATGTTTCAGTCTTGTCAGTTCTTTGGCTGGTGTGTCAATGACCTAAAATAATTGTGTTCAGAAAATGCAGTCAGATTTTAACAGGGGTGGAGCTGGTCAGTATTGTAATTCAGACTTATAGTAAATATTTGGAGACTTTATTAGGGCTTTGCTCACAGCCTGGAATTAGCAAGGCTTTCTGCAATTGGCTGAGGTTTTATTTCTCCAAGTGGTAAGTAGAAGTGGAGTTTGACATGCCTGAGTTAAGAGAACATGTTTGATGATGCTGGAGGTAGCTTCCTTTGCACAAGAATGAATTGCTGGTTTGTTGTTAAAATAAATCCTATAACAGGCCAAGATTTTATAACTGGAGGTTTTTCTTTTTCTTTTTGAAATACAAGCAGTATTTACTGAATACTCACTGTGTGTAAAACACTGCTAGATAAGGATAGACAGATAGATAACATATTAAAGCAAAGCTATAACTATACATTTCTTTAATCTTTATTGAAAATATAAAATATAGGTTGGAACAATATGAGATATACAAACAAAGGCCTGCAACAACTTTTTAAGTGGAAAGCAAGGCAGGTGCATCTTAGGGATACAGAGACAGGAGAAGTAACCCAGGTCATAAAATGTGGGTAGATACTCTTCAAATGAAAAAGGAATGTGGATTCAGTTGGTCAGCATAACTTACTTCTGGACAATGCAAGCCTTAAAAATAATCATAGAATTGTCCACTAGCTTTCCTCTGGTAATTAAGAAATCTAATTTCCATGGTTTAAGAACTCCAGCGCCCCAAGGAATCCAAGCGCTAGAACTGGGCACCATGTTTCCCATCAGTGTGTTTACCGGGACCAGCTTAGCACTATGGACAGATGGGTCTCTATTTGCAGTTATCTCAGGGCCTGAGTCTGGTGTCTGCTTATTTAATGACTTCACTTTCTAATAAAAATTCTAGATGGCATAGATAATTAGATTTTTTAAATGAAACTGGGGAAATAGTATGCCTCAAAGAGTTTAATTGCAGTTTTATGATGGGCCATGTGCAAAAATGGAATAATTTATTCATTTAGCCAATATGCTCTGCGTTCTTTCCCTGTGTTGCACTGGGCAGTGTAGATACAGTGATGAGAACGGCATTGTCCCTGCCCTCAGGTAGCTCTCACTCTATGAGAGAGGCAGAGGAGTGAACACATGCCTAAGTGGGAGTTGGAGAATGTCACACTAAGTGCAGTGTGCTGTGGGAAGATAGAAATGTAATTGCTTGAGTGCTTATTGCAGCATAGCTTATTTCCCTAGACATAATGTGTTATTTGTGGAGCGTCTGAATTATACCTGGCATTTTGCATACAGAGGCAGCACACAACAGAAAAATCACATGGCCCAGAAGGCTAGCAAGCTGGGCTCAGTTCTCATCTCTGCTCCTCACTGCCTGAGTGAGTGAGAGGCAGGTCTCTTTGCTTCAGTTTCATTGTTGGTGAAATGAGATGGTTGAATTTTATGATCTAAAAGGGCCTTCCCACATCTAGCCTGATGATTCTAATAAGCCCTGGGCTCATTTCTTAAGTGACAGGTGAAGAATCAAAACCTGGCAGCCCTAGTAACTAAGGTCACCAAGAACTAGGGAGAGAAAGAACCAAACGTATTTTCAAAGAATCCTTTCAGAAGGCAAAGAAACCTTGCACTTCCGTCCAGAAAGGGAACTGTTTTCTGATTGAGTGTCCCCATAAGTTGCTGAAAGCCAAGACTGGCTGATGACAAAAGGAAAAGACAAGAAGGAACACAGGAGCACATCAGAGCTAAGGGCAGAGAAGTTAGTCACAAATGTTCTCTGTGTTCCAGGGTCTCCACTAAAATAGACGGGAGGTTTTCACCTCAGAGATGCCCCCGTGATTACCAGTGTGGTCTTCAGTTTTAAGTTGATGTCTTTTATAAAGCAACCTTTAGTTTGCTGATTTCCAGGTTCTAGAATAAATTAAAATTTAGAATCATTTATTGGTCATGAGGATAGTCACAAACACACAACTACCTCAACACACCATCAGTTCTCTCATATTCTCCTGCAACCAAAGGCAGGCCCTCCCACTATGGGTTGGGGGGTTGAGTCCCAGTCACCTAGTGAGCAAGTAGAGAGACAGTGTGGTGTGGTCAACAAATAGAGACTCAGAGAAGACTTGAGGTTTAAGGCCCACACTGCACCCTCACAAGTGGCCTGAGCTTTGGAAAGTTATTTCATCTTTTGGAGTTTTGTGTCTCCCTTAATAAAATGTGGATAGCAGCATCTACTAAACACTAAAGGGTATGGTCACCATGGAAAAGAATAATCTTTTAATATCAATTTATAGTGATTTTAGGAGCTCTGGTGGCTCAGTGGTTAAGGCATTCAGCTGCTAACCAAAAAGTCAGCAGTTTGAATCTACTAGCTGCTTCACAGGTGAAAGATGGGGCAATCTGCATCTGTAAAGATTTACAGTCTTTGGTTCAAACCCACCAGCCACTCCTTGGAAGGAAGGTTGGGCAATCTACTTCCGTAGTGATACTGCCTCGGAAACCCAGGGGGGCGTCGCTATGAGTTGTATCCGACTTGATGGCAGTGGTATAGATGAGAAAACGGAAGTCCAGAGTACTTGCATAAAATCACCTTAGGAAAGTTACATAGGACAGGTATTTGAAACCGTATCTATGGACTTTCAACACCTGGCCTTTCTCTACCATCTACTATAAATAAGAGCTGTGGAGTGCATAAGGAACATGGAATTAATGAGCGTGTGTCTTGGATAAAAGGTTCCTTTCAAAGTGTTACTAAATTCATACTAATCAGTTGTGCTTTTGTACTTTAAAATTGGAAAAAAAAAAACTACATATATAGCTTATGTTTCACGTACATCTCTGTGACTTATGGATCTGTCCTTCAAGGATGTCCTTTGCTCAGCCTACTTCATCAAGGATGTAATCCAGCAGTAATGAGTTGTACCTGCAGTGTATGTACCATATGGCCTTGCTGAGCTGTGGACCCCACCCAATTGAGGCAGGTTGTGCATAACTTATTTTTCAGACGCCAAACTGGGACAGCTGAAGTCAAGGGAATAAAGAGATGTATGTTCTGTGCTTATAGAATGACAGACTTCTTTGATGTCAAATCTGGATGTGAACAACTCTAGTCTAAATGTTATTTTAGTAGAAACCGAGGTCTAGAGAGAGAGAGAGTGCATGTGTGTGGACAAGCAATGGCTTTTCCAAGGCTGAGGTAAAAAAACTCAACTACTACAAACCATTGAATTCCAGAGAGGTGAAGTGTGTGCCTAGAAGTTCTGTTAGAATTTCCCAGAGTTCAAAGGTGACAACATGAATTTGAAACCAGATTTGGATTGGAATCCTAGTTCTTCCCTTGGACAGATTCCTTACTCTTGCTAAATTTTCTAAATTGCGAATTTAGGTTAATAATGTGTGTGCCTCAGACATATTTTGAGGATGAAACAAATTAAATATATGTCAGTCTACCTTTTTACCTGATCTTTGAAGAAAATTTGTTTGGAAGTTTTCACTCCTTCTTTTAGGGTCTTCTTTATTTGTTGTGGGTGGAAAGTAATATGAAACTTCTGTCTCTGAGAGAATATTCCTGAATTACCTCCTGACAAATCCCCAAAAAGTCAACTCTTCTGGGTTTATATTCCTAGCTTATGAGTTTTTACTTTATGCTCGAAATGAATTTGGCTATTGTGTGTTTATTAGATTTTAACAAGAATAAGGATTCCAGTCATGATCAAGCATTGTATATAAGATTCATCTCCTCACCCTCAGTTTTTTCATAATTTTCAAATGTATATTTTTTTCTGAAATGTAGAGTTTTCATGTCTGGTGAAACTGAACTCTTTAGACCTTCAGAAGTAACAAACTGGGGTATTTAAGCTAGTTTCTGCTAGATGCACATTCTTTATTTCCAAGTCCAAAATTCAGAAATCTCTAAAAGTGGAAAAAAAAATTATTTTTGGAGGCATGATCTGACGTGCAACTATTAATGTTTTTTATTTAGCCCACCCAGAATGAAAAAAGTTTTGCTGCAGAAAGACGAATCCTAGATCATGGTAGGGGTATATGTAATATATAGTATTATTGTTAGGTGCCATCGAGTCATCTCTGACTCATAGCAACCTTATGCACAGCAGAATAAAACACTGCCTGGTCCTGTGCCAGCCTCACGATTCTTGCTATACCTGAGCCCATTGTTGCAATTTCTGTGTCAATCCACCTTGTTGAGGGCCTTTCCCTTTTTCATTGACCCTCCATTTTACCAGTCATGTTATCCTTCTCCTGTGAATGGTCCCTTCTGACAGCATGACCAAAGTAGGTAAGAAGAAGTCTGACCATTGTCTCTTCCAAGGAGCATTCAGGCTGCATTTCTTCCAGGACAGATTTGCTAGGTCTTTTACCAGTCCACGGTACTTTCAGCATTTTTTGCCAACACCACAACTCAAAAGCATCCACTCTTCTTCGGTGTTCCTTATTCATTGTCCAGCTCTCACATGCATATGAGGTGATTGAAAATACCATGGCTTGGATTAGGTGCACCCTAGTCTTCAAGGAGACATCTTTATTCTTCAGCACTTGAAAACGGTCTTTTGTAGCAGATTTGCCAAATGCAATACATTGTCTGATGTCTTGACTGCTGCTTCCATTGGTGTTGATTGTAGAATTAACAGGAAGTCTTTGACAACTTCAGACTTTGTGCTCAATTATTGCATTGAAATCTAAAAATTTTAAATTTAGAAGAATATCTGAGCAAAGAGTTTTGAAGAAGGGCTTGTGGACCTCCATCTCAAAATACCTAGTGGAATCACAGCATTTCTGGGATTAAGAAGGAATTGACAGTACCCTTAAATGTACAACCTTGGAAATTAGGTAGATATGGGGACATGGTTCATGGTGGCATGGTTCACCTTATGTTTATCTAAAACATTAATGGTCAATTTTATATTTCATTAATTTAAATAATAGGAGATGCATTAAATGACCAGAATTTGTACCAAAACAAACAAAAATTTTAAAAGCATAGGTTCTAAAGTTTCACTGGAAAAAGTAATTATAAATACAAAAATCCTTAAAAGTAAAATTGAGAGAAGAATTTTTGACTTAACCTGCATCATAACTAAGTTTCATCACTGGCCTAGGAGAGAAGGTAGAAGGGAATTTTGAAATCTTATATCTTTAGCCTTATGAGGAGAAATGGGGACTTAAACAATGACTATGGGAAGTGAAATTCCCTGAGCAGAGTGTGAGAAGGTCTCTTGTCTTGGTTCTGCTCTTGACTTACTGAGTGAATTTAGTTTGCGGCTTCCTTTCCATTAGCCCTGCAAACTCTGCTTCTAAGTAAAAGATTTATTCCTTTATCTCTGTTTGAAATCCTAGGGATAAAGGCCAGGGCCCCAAAAGAGAGGCTATTGTGCATGGGAAGCACTGAGTGTAGACCTGATGCTGCTCTTTTTTTTTTTTAATTGTAATTTTGGGGAAAGTTTACAGAGCAAAGTTGTTTTCCATATAACAGTTAATATATATTTTGTTTCATGACATTGATTGCAATCCCCACAGTGCAACAGCTCTCTTCCTACTTCCTCCCTGTGGTTACCTTTTCCCTGTGTCCTTCTTTCCTATGCATTCCTCTGAGCCCTGTGAGCTACGCAGAACTAGATGGTGCCTAGCTACCACTGTCAACCACTCAGAAAGGGATCAAAATAGGAGATCCTGGGTATATTATCTTTCTGATCTCCTGTGGTTGATCGTTTTAAGGAGTACACCTAGCTTGTATAAATGTTCAGCATATATGCCTGTCTGTTGTTTGACTGGAAGCCACAGGAGTAGGTTTAATTCCAGGCCTGACAGGTGACTAGAGGCCATTGTCTCAGGGGTTTCACCAATCTCTATCAGACCAGTAAGCCTGGTCTTTTTAATAATTTTGAGTTTTGTTCCACATTTTTCTCCCACTCTACCCAGGATCTCCTATTTTGATCCCTTTCTAGGTGGTTGACAGTGGTAGCCATGCACATGTAGTTCTTCTGGTCTCACAGTCATGTAGGTTGAGGTTCTCATGGTCTGCTAGTCCCTTGTACTATTTCCATGTGTCTTTGGTTTTCTTCATTCTTCTTTGCTCTGGATGAGGAGAGACCAGTTGTTGCATCTTAGTTGGCCTCTTGCAAGATTTGAAGACTCCAATTGCTGCTCACCAAAGTAGGGTGTAAAAAGATGCTTTTGTGTAGTGTGTTATGCCATTTGAGCTTGATGCCCTCTGCAATGGTGGTTCCAAGCCCAGGAACCAAGTGACTCACTCCCTCAGGGTGTGTGGCTGCAGCTAAGAATGTGTCATCACATTGCCCAATTAGCTCTGTTATATGTATGGACATTCTTACAGCATATTCAAGGAGCTCTGGTAGCATAGTGCCTAAGGCACTTGACTGCTAACCAGAAGGCTGGTGGTTCAAATCCACCAGCCACTCCTCAGAAGGAAGGTTGGGCAATCTATTTCTGTAGTGATATCACCTCGGAAACCCAAGGAGGGGTCTCTGTGAGTCAGATCTGACTTGATAGGAGTGCATTATAGCATATACAAATACATACGTTGAAATATCATCTGCCAGAATTATATATGGTCATGGGTGTATGCCCCTTTGCACAGGCATACCTGATCATTTAGCCTGTCTACCTATGTAACCATCTGTAGATTTATGTTTGTTATTACTGATAATGCAGAATGTGTCTATAAAATCGTGTTTGTCTTTGTTATATCTCTTGTGTACCTCCTGTGTCTTCCTTTTCCTTAGTGTTACTGTGTTGGTCACTTGATTTTGTTATATTGCCTTTCCTTTCACCCAAATCAATACTTGTCTCTTACCTCCTTAGCAGTTTTCCTTCCCCTCCTCTCCCATCCCTGGTAACCAATAACAAAAGTTTCTTTCACTTTTTATGATAGTGGACTAATACAGTATTTGTCCTTCTGTGATTGACTTATTTCACTCAGCATAATGTCCTCCAAGTTCATCCATGTTATGTAGTGTTTTGTGTAGTCTACATTATTCTTTAGTGTTGCATAGTATTCCATGGTGTGTATGTACCATAGTTTGGTTATCCATTCCTCTGTTGATGGGCATTTAGGTTGTTTCCAGCTCTTTGCTATTGTGATTAGTGCTGCGATGAACATGGATGTGCATATTCTGTTCATTAGACCTGATGCTTCTTGTCTTTTCTTCAGATGCAGTCACTATTGCTCTGCTTAGCTTTGGCCGCCTGCATTAGCTCAAGGCAGAATGTTGGAAGGATGTGAGAAGGCTTCTATGTGGTCTGCCTTGGTTTCTTCAATATCACTGACTTACTTCTCTCACATTGCTGATCTTTTGATATGTGCAGTTGAACTGTCCATATGACACTTGTTTGTGTCAGATTCACTTTGGCCCCAGCACCTCCATTGCCAGTGAGTGCTTGTTGAATGCTTGATCAAGCATCACGTGTTGACTGCTGACTACCCGTGGTGTTTTTTTTTTTTTTTTCCTTCTTCTTCTTTTTTCCCACCATTGGGGCTATAGTGAAAGCAGTGACTAAGCATTGTTGAGAAATACCAGGCTGGAGCAAGTTCTTTAATGGAGAGCACAGGCCCAGCACAAGGTCTGCCCAAGGAAAAGGACAAGTTCATTGTCATCATGCTGTCTGTGTCAGCTGCGTATGGAAGTATAGAGCATCTAAGTAGAGAGGATTGGGGACCTCATTTCCTTTCTCTTCTTTGCTTCCTCCTTCTCCTCCTACTTCCATATTTTGCCTTCTCTCTCTGTCTTTTGAGTTTATGCTTAGCGTATCATAACTGACTTTTGTTAGATTGGAAATCTAAAATTTCTTCAATAATCTGATTAAGTTAAAAAAGTCTATGGCACTGTTTTTCTCTGAGGACCTAACTTCATCATCTGGAAGAGATTCTTAATTAGTAGTAACTCATAATAAGAACTAGTTGCCTGACCATGTATAGATGATTTTCACAATAGAGAAGTGACCTTGGATTTTAGCCTTCTGAAGGCCTTTGGTTTGCACAGATTGTTGGAGCCACTCAGGAGTTGTAAATATGGTTCACATAAGGCATGGAGATGAGGATACTTCTGGGGATGGTTGATCCTTATACATTAGAGACCCCTGACTTGTGTGTGTGTGTGTGTGTGTGTGTGTGTGTGTGGTGTGAGTGTATGTTGTTGTTGTTAAGTGCCGTCGAGTCGTTTCCGACTCATAGCGACCCCATGCACAGCAGAATGAAACACTGCCTGATCCCGCGCCAGCCCCACAGTCCCTGCTATACTTGAGCCCATCATCGCAGCCACCATATCAATCCATCTCCTTGAAGGCCTCCCCCTCTTCC
>NW_006921774.1:2999012-3074699 GCF_000298275.1 Orycteropus afer afer | reverse complement strand
GTAATCCATACTGCAGACTGTATTCTTCAATCTTCATCAGGAGGTGCCTTAAGTCATCCTCACTTTCAGCAAGCAGGTGTGAGTGTATATGTGTGTGATTATGTGTATTGGTGTGAGAGTGTGTGTGATATGTGAGTATGTATGAATGCATGTAGTATGGATGTGTGTGGTTTGTGAGTGTGGCCCAAGGAGGTGCTGCCAAGGGCAGGACCCTGCCAGGCTCTCTCTGGAAAAGGCTCTGCCTCATACCAATCTTTGGCTTTTGTGTAGCTCATGAATGGAACTGATTACTGAAGTGCTTCCTCAGGGGTAAGGGACCTTTTGTTGTTCAGGGACCAGTGGCCACTAAGAAAAGCAATTGAAGCCAGCAGGCAAAAAAAGAAAAGAAAAGAAAAAACTAAAATGTGTTTTCTTAGGAAAGAATATCAATCTTTCTCCTTCAGAAACACAGAACACAGTACAGTCTTATTCTATATGTATTTGAAAATATTCAAGTCATTTAAAATGTTTTCATAATAATAAAAGGAAAAGAAAGAGAATCTTAATACAAATTTAAAAATAAAATTTTAAGATATTTATTGTAATTTTATTTAATAGTAAAGAGGAAATCTAAAAATGATTATAAAAGGGAAGAAGAAAAACAAGAAAGAGAAGCTATATTGAAGTTGCCTTAACCCATGAAAATATGGCATATTCTGGTCTCCTTGTGTTTACACCTTATTCATACTATGTCAGGTCAAAACCAAGCAGGGCTCAGCAGGGTCTGAAGAATGTACATGAAGGAAGAGAACCCTTACTTACAGAAGTAAGGGTTAGGAATCCATGCTCAATCTTGCTTACTCTAATTGGCTGTGATATTGTTGAAGGATCAGGAAGACCATATGGGTTAGTGGAGAAAGCACTGCACAGCGAGTTTCCTGGGTATTAAGCCTGGTACTCCCGTGAACTTACCGCCTATCCTTTTTGAAGTTCCTTTCCTTTTCTGGCCCTCAGTTCCACCATCTCTACAGAGGGAGAGGGAGTCTGACTAGATGAAGTCTAAAGGAATCCCTAAATTTGCAAGCCTGGCTCCACACTGTAGGCCCAGAGGCTCTCTTGGGATGGGAAAGAGATTGCTTGTCTCTAGTTACAGCTGCTGTAGCCAAAGGCCCTCTTTCTATGGGGTGAGCTGGGTCACCCACAGGACTAGGGGAGACTAAGCTCGTGCCAGTATGGATAAACAGCTATGCTCTTATCTCTCTTTAAGCCACTTACGTGTCCAAGTTCCAGCCCTTCTTTTCCTTTTCATACTGTAAACTCAGTAACCTCCAAGTAAACTTGTGGGTTATACAAATTTATCTGTTAAACCTCAAATTCAGGAAGTAGTTTAAGTAGCTGATGTAAACTTAAATAGCTATAGCATACTTGCTGTCACGTGATATATACCTGTGAATTGTTATTTTTTTCTACCTAGCAGTTTATGAGGTAGCCAGTACTGTGATGGTCCCTTGTTTTTTTGAGGTATTCCTAAATTTCACATTATACTAGTAACAATGAATCATGCTATTCAGCATGCGTTTACCGAAACCAAAAACCAAACTCACTACCATCGAGTCGATTCCAACTCATAGTGACCCTGTAGGGCAGAGTTGAACTGCCCCATATGGCTTTCAAGGCTGTAAATCTTTACAGAAGCTGACTACCTCATCTTTCTACCCGTGGAGTGGCTCATGGATTCGAACTTCTGACTTTTGGTTAGCAACTGAAAGCTTTAACCTCTGCACCACCAGAGCCCTTTCAGGATGGATTTGTTGTTGTTGCTGTTGTTAGGTGCCCTTAAGTTGGTTCTGAGTCATAGTAATGTCATGTACAACAGAAAGAAGCACTGCTGAGTCCTGCACAGTCCTCATTATAGTTGCCATGCTTGAGCCCATTGTCCCAGCCACTGTGTCAGTCCATCTTGTTGAGGGTCTTCACCTTTTTTGCTGATGCTCTACTTTAAAAGGAGCTCTGGTGGCGTAGTGCCTGAGGCACTGGACTGCTAACCAGAGGGCTGGCGGTTCAAACCCACCAACCACTCCTTGGAAAGAAGACTGGGCAATCTACTTCCATAGAGATACTGCCTCGGAAACCTAATTAGGGGTCACTATGAGTCGGGGTCTTCCTCTGTTTTGCTGACTCTGTACTTTACCAAGCATAATATCCTTTTCCAGGGATTGCTCCTGTCATGGGAATTTTCTGAGGAGGTTAAAACTTCTTCCTCAGTAGGTAGGGTGGCAGGCCAAAGTGGATTCAAGATGACCTCTAACCCCTCCCAGTTTGCAAGGATACTTATACCTGAGTTTGAGGAATTGGGGACGGGGGCTATGTGACTGGGAACAGAGGTCTGTATGACTGGCTTCAGACTCAGTGGTGCGGTGTCCGGATTGGGAGGGGGCCCTACACAGTGCCATACAACCACCACCTGTGTATGCTTTGATAAGACACTGCCAGTTACCAAGCTTTATTGTTTAAAACTATTCTAAGGGTTAGCTAATATGGTACAGGGAAGGTGGTTAATACCAGACAGGGGTATTACGTGACAGGAAAGGAAAAGGAAAATGGCTTGTAGCTTTTACAAGCATGGCTAAATAGGATGAAATCTGAAAGCCATTTGGGGGGGGTTGCAATTACTGACCATACAGATCCCTTTTGACAATATGACCAAAGTACTGAGTGTTGAAGTCTCTCTAACTTCACTTCGAAGGAACATTCCGGCTGTATTTCCTCTGAGACAGATTTGTTCATTCTTCTAGCAGTCCATGGTACTGTCAATATTCTTCTACAACACTACAACTCATATGTGTCAATTCTTCTGCAGTCTTCCCTATTCATCATTGTCCAACTTTCACATTTGCATGAGGCTATTGAAAATATCATAGCTTGGGTCATGGTAGTCTTCAAAGTGACATCTTTGCTCTTTCATACTTTAAACAGGTCTTTTGCAGCAGATTTGCTCAATATAGGAGGACCTTACTTGATTTCTTGACTGCTTCTTTCATGGGCCTTGTATGGAATTTAGCCACCTATTAATTCTAACTATTTCACCAATCCTCTTTCCAAGGAGTGGTTGGCGGGCTTGAACCACCAACCCTCTGGTTAGCAGTCAAATGCCTCAGGCATGATGCCTCATAGACAATCTTGCAAGGTACTTATTTTTATTGCTGTTCTAAAGATAAAGACATTGAAACTAAAACAGTTTCAAAAACTTACTTAAGACATAGGACTGAAAAGTAGAAGCCAGAATTTCAATTACATCTGCCTGACTCTAAAAGTTAGATACTTTCACATACCACACATCTCATGCTCCTTCTAGACAACAGTTGTTTTTTTTTTTTAGGAAAATAAAATTCTTTTACCTGTCATGACTCCACCTAAGCCTCAGAAAATGCAATCATCATAGGTTGATTTCTTTGCCTCTTTCCAGTATGGAGCCCCATGGTTCTCGTCACCTTTGTGTAAACTTCATGCAAATAATATATTTCCCTTTAACAGACTCTTATGATGCCCTTCCGAAGCATCAGACACTGTTCTAGAAATGTTCACATGTGTCATTTAATGAGATAGGATATATCCATTTTATAGTGAGCAAAACTAACACTCAGAGCTAAAACTAACTCACTGCCATTAAGTCGGACCCAACTCATAACGACCCCTCCTTGGTTTCCAAGGCAGTATCACTACGGAAGTAGATTGCCCAATCTTCTTCCAAGGAGTGGCTGGGGAACTTGAACCACCAGCTTCTGGTTAGCAGTCAAATGCCTTAGGTACTACACTACCAAAGTACAATTATTTACCCAAAGGGAGAAAGCATATGGAGTTTGGTGGCTTGCTTGGTGACTTAGTTCACAGAGTGCAGTACTATAGGGTAGCAGCAATACTGTTTTTGGCATAGAACTGAAGCAACCCCTGTTAAACCCTGAGACAAATTCAACTCCCACCTTCATTTTGCTGGGCCTCCCCAGTTTCTGTCTTTTTGATCATAATTCAGTCAGGTGGGTGTGGAAAAAGGCATGGTTTCAGGTGTCTTTTCCCAGGGGCTCTGGTGGCATAGTGCCTAAGGCATCTGATTGCTAACCCGAAGCCTGGTGGTTCAAACCCTGCAGCCACTCTATGGAAGGAAAACTGGGCAATCTACTTCCATAAAGATTTACTGCCTGAGAAACCCAAAGGGAGACACTATGAGTTGGAATAGACTTAATGACAGTGAGTTTTTTTTTTTTTTGGTTTTCCTGTCTTACATCAACTTCTTCAGTCTTTGGCTCATTTTAGCTGCCCAAATTCTCTTTTTAGTTTAATGGCTCATCACAGACTTGCAAATATTATACATTAGCTTCATATTAAAGAAGAAAAAATTGTAATGTGATTTATCCAAGATCACATAGAAGCTGCATCCTTTTTCTAAAATGCTCTTTCTTTAGCTGGACAGATCCTTCTTAAATCAGTTTTGGTGTTACATCTTCCTCAGCTACCTACCAAACTTATCCTGCCATCCACCCGTCTATCTATCCATTTACTCAACAAATACTAATTGAGAACCTAGCTAATGAGGAAATCTTTCTCAGATCTACTTTCAGGAATAAAGCAGTGAACCAGACCAACAAAACTCCCTGCCCCCATATAGCTTATATTCTATTGGGAAAAGATGGACCATAAATATGTAAACTAGTAAATATATGTTATGGTAGATGGTGATAAGTTCCATGAAGAAAAAGAAAGCAGAAATGGGTGTACACACTGAGGGATGGTTAGGGGGAAGTTTGGGGAAGGAGTTGCTGTTTTAAATAGGGTAGTCAGGGAAGACCTCAAGATGATGATTGAATTGAGGGCTAGGCCTGGAAGAAGTGAGAGAATAGGCCATGTAGATAAGGAAGGAAAACATGTTGAAGGTATGGGCAAAAATGGGGTGAAGTGTGTCTGACATGTTTAAGGGACAGCAAGGAGGCATATGGCTGTATCGGAATGGACAAGCAGATGGGCGACGAGGTCTGAGAGACACCTGTGGGCCAGTCTGTGATTTCAATGCCTTCTTGGTGCTTCCTCTGATGAACTTTGACTGGATTTTTACTGTATCTGACTCACTGCTCTGTCCCTATACTGGCCTGCACCCTGGCAGGAAGGCCTGTGCTTTACTTTAATCTGCACAGCTTTACCTTAATCTGCACATACCTATCCCTTGCTCAGGGCCTGTCTTAAAAGAATGATCACAGCAAAGGTCTATTTTTTTTAACAACTCTAATCCTTTTTTTTTTTTTTTTTAAACTGTTAAGAGGCATAAAAAGAGTACTTTTTTATTCTTTTGATGGAAATGGGAATTTTTGAGGGCTGCTGGCACTAAACTCCAAGTGGCAAGTTGTTTTCTGGACTACCATCAGATTGGTACAATGGCTAGGGACAGAATAAGATGCCAGCAAAAAGCTAGAAGTCAAAGTAGTGGAGATGAGAGTGTTAACTGAGGTTAGGAGGAAGAAAACTCCTGCAGAAATCTCCAGGGATCAGCAGGACTGCCCAGATCCCTGCTGGGGATTGGTGTTTATAAAAAATGACCACAGGCTGGAACAAGGAGCTCTCGAGAAACCCTCAAAGTGTGTCGGGATTCCAGCCAGCACTTTCCACTCACCACTTTGCTGACTCAGAGAGTAGCAGGGGAGCCCAGGGGACTTAAGGGGAAGGTTTTGTCTCTGGAGACCTATCTGGAAAGAAAAGAGCATTCTCTCCTGGCAGGGAGTTTCCCCTCACAGGGCAGAACTCTGGTCTCTGAGAAACTTGGGTTTTCATCTGAGGTAGAGAAAAAAAACATAGGGAATGTTGATGACCTAAAACAAGGGGAAAGAAGGAGACTAAGCAAAAGCATGTAGCCTCTGGTGACCTTCCAAGGATCAGGGACCACCGAGGGCTGCTGGCTTCTACCTCCACTGGCACATCCTCTCTTAATCCAAATCCAGCATCCTTAGGGCAAAGGAGACTTACAGCAGTAGGTACAAGTAGCTTAGTAGGGTCAGAGCATGATGAGGATGGGCTTTGGGGGTGAGAGTGGAGGGGTTGAAAATTGAAGGTACAATGCACTTAACTTGTCCTCTGTGGAAAATCATTAGGGATTTTTAACGAGGGAACGATGAGACTAGAACTAGATTTATGTGTCAAAGTGTTTATGGCATAGTTACAAAAGTGTGGATATATTCATTATTAATGAGAATTGGGAAGTAATTATTTTTCAGCTGGAATGTCAAGCAATGGGTTTGTTAAAAAAAAATAAATATCACAACAGTACAAAGGAAAGAGCTGAACGATCATAGCCCCCTAGGTTTCAAAGAACCCGGCCTTCACCAACTTGGTTCTGGAGTGTGGGGCTGCTCGTTCATGTGAGCCAATGAGATGGAGCCATAACCACTGCCCAAGAGTGATGGGGAGGGGCTTCGATGTCCAAGAGAGAGAGGAACAGAGCCCACCAGGCCAAGAGGGTGAGGTTGCCACTTAGAGGAACTAGGGGACTAGAGCCACCCAGTTGAGGAGACAGATACCACTCACTGAAGGTCTGTACAGGGTTGATAAGTGGTGGAATTGTGGTTGTTATGTTTTGGTCATCTTGGCTGGGCCTGGTTGAGTGGCTGGGAAGCTGGTGGTAGTTATTCCTCATGATGAGACTGGCAGTCAACTCCATGGTAGGATCTACCACAAGCAGCTGAGTAGCTGCCTTTGGGTATGTGGTCTGCTTCCTGTATATAAGGAGAAACCTTGGGAATGGTCTCTAGCCTATGGCATGCTTGGACCTTGAATGTAGCCATGTCGTTGCTCAACAGCCTGCTATGATCTGCTGACCTTGGGACGCACAATGGACTTAAGTTAATGGCCTGCCATGTGGTTTGGTAACATCAGGACTGTGCCCTTTTTACTTGTCAACCTTGGGGTTTCTCAGCCTCAGCAGCCAGTAGCTGTTTGAGTGAAGAAATGCCTCTAGCTCCAGTGGGCCAGGAGCAGGAGGCAGAGCTGGACCCCAAGGTTGAGGGGATTTCACCCAGTCCCTAGAGCTTGGCACTTTGAACTTGGACTTAAAGCCTCCAAATTGTAAGAATAAACTCTTGTTTGTTAAGGCTATCCCATTTGTGGTATATTCTTGTCAGAGTGGCACTAGGTAACCAGAACAGAATGGAAGTAATTATTTTTCAGCTGGTAAGTCAGGCAATGGGTTTTTTAATAAATAAATAAATATCACAACAGTACAAAAGAAAGAGTAGCTCTTTAACTGTATAACACATGTTTATTGTGAACTTATTATATGCAAGCACTGTTGTGGTGCTAGAGATAGATAAACATTATTTACAATTTAGTGCAAAGAGCCCTGGTAGCAAAATGGTTAAGCCCCTTGACTCTTAGCTGAAAGGTTGGCAGTTTGAACCCACCCAGCAGCTCCACAGGAGAAAGGACTGGTGATCTGTTTTTATAAAGTTTACAGCCTTCAAAACCCTGAGGCAGTAGTATTCTGTCACACTGAGTTGCTGTGAGTTGGAATTGGCTTGATGTCACTCAATTACCACAACATTTTAGTGCAATTTATATAAAGAACCTTTCTTCAAAGATGTGGGGTAAGATTACTTGAATCTCCTGGTTTCAAATGCATGTTGAACTTTATAAAGCTGGAAAAATTTAAAAAACAGAATCCAGGTATCTGATATTAGCAGAACAGGGAGCTAATACTGTGTCTGCCAAAGACTTGTGAGATATAAAGCAGGTCATGATTATTTGCCCCATGTCATCACCCAGCAAGGGGCAGAGCCTGAATTTGAACCAGGACTGCTGGGCTCTGGAACCCATGCTGGTGGCCAATCTCCCTGCTGCCTGGGGATGGTAGGGGTTTGTAGGGGGGCAGGGGGAAGTGGGATGGGTGCCTGCCTCCATCTTCATCTTTTCATCCACAAATGGTGTGTTTCTCCTGCTTCCCTCCCTCTCAGGGGATATTTTGAAGATAACAAGGTTTGAATACAGTTTAAAAGTTCTATACAAATTGCAAAATGTTAACATGCCTATGAGGGACTTCTGTTTAACAGTGAGATACCTGGTGAAAAGCTTAAATGATGTGTTTAACTTTTGTTCACAACTCAGTTCTTACCAATTTTGCTTCTCTTGGTATGTAGTCAACTGGCTGTTTGGAATTTCTCCCAACTTTCAGAATTACTGTTCTGATTTCACATTACTGTTTGGTTTCCACAATATAGTGCTATGCTTTAAAAACATACACATGTATATTGTTGCTATTGGGTGGTTAAGTTGATTCTGACTCCTAACAACCCTATAAGACAAGAATAGAACTGTCCCATAGGGTTTACAAGGCTGTAACCTACTGTATGAGAGTGGATTGCCAGGTCTTTCTGCCAGAGAGCTGCTACATGGGTTAAAACCACTCAACTTTCTGTTAGCAGCTAAGTGCTTAGCCATTGCACTACCAAGGGTCCTTTACACATGTGCAGGTTTACCCCACTACTATGGAGTAGGTTATTTTATTTAGTTGATGTAACACTGATGGAAGAAACCTCAAAGGGATGTTTCTCAGGACATGGGAGCCTTGAGTGCTATTGGTGTAGTGGCTAAGGCATATGACTGTTAACCAGAAGGTTGGTAGTTCGAACGCACCAGCTGCTGTATGGAAGGAAGATGGGTCAATCTACTTCCATAAAGATTTACCTTTAAATCTCAGAAACCCAATGGGGATCTCTATGAGTTAGAATCGACTGGATGGCAGTGAGGGTTTTTTTTTCTTTTTTGATGGGAAGGAAGGTGTTGGAAGACAGCATAGCTTGTGTTGTCAGGATAAGAAAGCAGCAGTGTGAATGGCCGTGAGAAGCCACACCCAGAGTGCCAGCTCTCCCAGATCCCCGAAACAGCTGCTGAAAGTTGATTTTCCTGATGAAAAGATCAGCTGCTGCAGAATGCCTTTACATATGTCAGCAAGCTGGGATGGGAGAGCACAGAGCCAGGCAGAAATGTGTCTAAATAAATGACTAAGGTGACTTCACTCACCCTCGTTGACAGGAGCTTTTTTTTTGAAAAGTGAAAGGAAGAGGGAAAGAAGAGAATAAACCTAAGAAAAAGAACAATAGGGTTTCACTTTAAAACAATAGGAAAAAGAAAACTGAGTTAGTCACTCATGTTAAATCTTGTGAATCTTTGTCCTGAATTGCTACGGCTCTGACTGGAATTAAGGTCAGGGAACCTTTCTGCTTTACTTTCCTGGTGAAATTCCACACCCTTTCATTATTGCTGTTCCCATTGCTGGCTGCATGCATGTGATAGACATTCTGGGAATATTTGCATGTGATGGACATTCTGGGAATATTTGTCATATAGCTGCTACAGAGCAACTGTGTTAGGTCAGGAAGTCTTCGTGCAGCCAGAAAAGGGCAGCCACTCTCCCCTGAGCTGTTTATGTACAACCACAGGAGCTGCTAAGCCATGGGGGAAGGAGTGGAGGCTCAGAGTCAGTTGAATTTGACGGAGATGGAAGCTCTGTCCTTCATGTCTGCTTTTCTTTTATTGTGTGACTCGTTCTTTTGAGACATCCTTCCGGATATCAGGAATTGTTGCAGAGGCCAGTCAAACTTTTATAACTTGCTAGTTCTGCAATTTGCAGAACAGATTTTTCCATTAAAGCTAAGCCCAACTTGTTACTGATCACAGTCTGCTATGACAAAGTATACAATAAAAAGTCAGGCTTGTTTTGTTCCCATTGCTTTCATCTCTTTGCTATTTGATTCTTGGCAGTCACATCACCACTCTCAGGGCTTAGGGAGCTCATCCATAAAATGGATAGCATCCCTTATTTGCTATCATCAACATAATACCTATGCATATAAAATGATTTTATATATTTATCAATTTTTCTGCAGTAAGAAATAATCCCAAATCTCGTGGTTGATAACAATAAACATCTTGCTTATGTCATATATGAGAGACTATGGATTGCTTTCTGTGGCACTGACCCACATTTCTTTCATTCTGCAACCTGGGTTGAAGAAATAGCCACTCTGTGGAATGTTCCACTCTCATAATAGAGGGAAAAGAATCAGCAAGGTAGCAGAAACTTGAGATTCTCTTTGGAACTTGTGCTGGGATGTGACATTCCTTATTCTACTCACATTCCTTTCACTAAACAGGACATCTGGCCAAGTCCCATATCAGTTGTATCCTCTTCCTGTGGGGAGGGAGGTAGTGTGTGCAGGTCACTCCCAAATAGCAGTGCTATATACCCTTTTAGAAGAAAAGGGGAATGAGCAATTAAAGAAACAGTAAGATAACCCATATGCAATAACAGCTCATGCACTAAAAAACTTATAAAACAAATTGTGAATATCTTGTTCTTAGTACAAAAAAAAAAAAAAAAGACATACTAGAAATTGAATTTGCATCTGTTATTATTGATAATTTAGTGAGAAGTCATTTCAGAGGAATGGAACAGCTCCATGATGGAAGGAATTGTGTGTCATTCATCCCTATATTCCTAAAAGCTAGGACTTTCTGGCAAAGAGTAGGTATTTAACACAATGCAATGTTCTGAGTTAATATATGAGGTCACAGCTATCCCAATACTATGGGATTCTAAGAAAGTGAAATATAATTAAGCTCTGGTAGCATAGTGCCTAAGGCACTTGACAGCTAACCAGAAGGCTAGCGGTTCAAACCCACCAGCCACTCCTCGGGAGGTAGGTTGGGCAATCTACTTCCATATTGATTGTTGTTGTTGTTGTTGTTATGTGCCGTCGAGTCGGACCCGACTCATAGCAACCCCTCCTTGGGTTTATGCCTTGGAAACCCAAGGAAGGGTCGCTATGAGTTGGGGCCGACTTGACGGCACATAACAACAACAACAACACTATAGTCTTATTAGGAGCTCTGGTAGCATAGTGCCTAAGGCACTTAATGTTAACCAGAAGGCTGGCAGTTCAAACCTACCAGCCACTGCTTGGAAGGAAGGTTGGGCAATCTACTTCCATAGTGATACTGCCTCAGAAACCATAGGAGGGGTCGCTATGAGTCGGATCCGACTCCATGGCAAATTACTTTTCATCAAGAAAACTAATAATGATTGATAAAATGCACTAAGCACTCACTTTATGTCAGGCAGGTTCTAAACACTTTTCATGCATTATTTCATGAAATCACACAGCATCTCTACGAGGAAGATGCTATTGCTATTCAACCATTAAAGTAAGAAAATTTGGCAAAACATTCATTTTAACTGTGTGCTAGAGAGAGAAATAGACTTACCTAGATTCATTTATTAAATTTCAAATATAATCGTATCTCTGAAGCCTTGTTTATTTCCTATGTTGAAAGTCATGTCATTACATCAAAGAACTCTAGACACACAGGGTCCCCACACTGATGATGACCAGTGTCCTTTACAAAGACCCTTGATACGTCTTTCTTTGGGGATGCTCAAAACACTTATTATTCCTCCTTTATTTTGCTGCTTTTGCTTTTGCTACCGTTTCTGCTAGCAATATTATTGTTGTTTCTAGCTGCTTTTGAGTTAGCCTCAAACTCATGGCAATGCCATGGACAACAGGATCAGACTGTTGTGATTTATGGGATTTTCATTGGCTCATTTTGGGCAGTAAATCGCCAGACCTTTCTTCCTAGTCTGTTTAGCCTCATAGCAACACTTGATGACATATGTGTAGTGGCTGCACATGAGGTACATCAGCCAGGAATCAACTGAGTCTCCTGCATAGAAAGAGAAAATTCTGCCACTGAGCAACCAATTCCTCTTAAATTTAGAGGAAAGGAAACCAAGGTATCAAGATGTGAAGGCAGAGCAACAGCCTCATAGTTTATGTGACAGAAGCTCCACTTCCTGGTGGAGCTCCTCCCAGATGTATAACGCCACTCAGGCCATCGCTCTTCCACTCACTTGCTGTGTGACCTTGGGCAAATTGCTCAGTCTGTCTGTCCTCACTGGAAAATAGCAATAGCATCTTCCTCGTAGAGATGCTGTGTGATTTCATGAAATAATGCATGAAAAGTGTTTAGAACCTGCCTGACATAAAGTGAGTGCTTAGTGCATTTTATCAATCATTATTAGTTTTCTTGATGAACTTTGACAAACCTTAGCACAAAGAAGGGAGCAACAGCCAGATAGCGGCATGGCAGTCTGCTCTTAGGGGATCATTCTTCATGTTTCTGGTCTTTGAGAAGGGAGAATAGAATTAAGAAATGAGGTCCTGAATTGAGCCTGAGATGCAGGATTCGGTGGACTGAACAACCTGATGTGGAAGGACGAATGAGGAAGGGCACCTACAGCAGACGCCGCCATGTCCCTGACTTTGAATAGCCTCATAACATGATGCAGGGACTGGAAAACTTCAGGTTCAGGATTCTTGACACTGCTGTCTCTTCAACCTGGATAGTCAAGGGAATGGGGAAGGTTGAGGCATTTCCTATTGGGCAGACTTCCAGTGTGTTCAGCCTTCCTGGCCAGGGCAGACTCAGGCAAGTCCCTGTCAGTGCCGGATCCAGCCACGGGCCTCAAATAAGTGTGGTGGTAACCTGAACAGTAGCTTCCAAAATAATGTTCATTTGAGACACAATGGATACTTCAGTGACACTGCCTAGGTCTCTGGATCATGTCTCACGTTAATAGTCTGGGTCAGGCTATGTAGGGCCAGTCTGTGGAAAATTTGAGGACCTCCAGGAGCTCTGGTAGTGTAGTGCCTAAGGCATTTGACTGCTAACCAGAAGGCTGGTGGTTCAAACCCATCAGCCACTCCTCGCAAGGAAGATTGAGCCAGCTACTTCCATAGTGGTATCACCTCAGAAATCCAAGGAGGGGTCACTATGAGTCGGATCTGACTAGATGGCAGTGAGTGTGAGTACAGTTCAGGAAACATGCTCCCAGGCTGATCTCAAGTAGAGTGTCCACAAGATTATGAGGTGAAGTTTGAAATGCAGGCAAATGTCCCCTCTTACCAAGCAGGAGCTCTGATAGCATAGTGCCTAAGGCGCTTGACTGCTAACCAGAAGGCTGGAGGTTCAAACCCACCAGCCACTCCTCCGAAGGAAGATTGGGCAATCTACTTCTGTAGTGATACTGCCTCAGAAACCTAAGGAGTTGGGTCCGTCCGACTCGATGGTACATAACAGCAACAGCAACACCAGGTAGCTCACACCATTTCCACATATACTATATTTTTTGCATATAATACACCCATGTAAATAATATACGCACACGTATAATGTGCATACTGCACACAGGGAACTAACGTGAGGGGTATGCAAAAAATCATTTAATTTGTTTAAAAGTATGGTAATGTCCTCTGAGGGGAGTCATTGCAAACCATTGTTATTTGGATTTGATAAGGACTAAATAATATTCTAAGAGGCCAGTGCGAAGTACAATATGAATGGAAAATAATACAGTGTCATCCTATTTTTATTCTATAATTGAGATTTACCTTTTCTCTAGTAGATTTAATTTAAATAATTTTATGCTGAGCATTGAGACATTTCAGCATCCCTTTCAAAATCTAATCCTTTTGTCACAAGGATTAACAGCTCTTTGCAAGACAAAAACGGCTCTTTCAAAAGTGTTTTTTTTTTTTTTTTTTAAGAAATAACAGTGAAAACGTTATTTACATGTTAATCAGTTTTCCTTCTGCTAACATTAGTGGAGGAAACTTCTGTGTACAGCTCTGAAGATATGTGTTCTTCAAAGGCATAAGGGGACTGGTTTTGTAGAGTCCTTTCCACATACCCCATGTCCCTTATTCTTCACAACTATTCTGTGAACTACATCTTACTATTTATGATCATTTTATGGAAGAAGGAAGGTTCAAGGCAATGAACACTTGGCCCTGGGTTATGTAGTTGGTAAAAGGTAGGTCCAGGACTTGGACCCTAGGGTGTTTTTAGCACTGAATGGGACACAAGTCATTTGAGTTGTGATCTGACCAAGTTTTCTTTGTACGCTTTATTTCCCTATTTGCTTAGGCCAAAGTAGATGAGGATTTGTATTTATGAAAATCATTATAATATGGCTCAAAATGATTGTCTAACACTGGTCTTGGTTTTAAGAAGAGGTGATCCCCTGTATGGCACCACTCCCTCCACTCTCAACCATACAGCTGGTGTGGAGAGTAGGGAGAACTCAGTACTTAACCAAGCCTGGGCTGCCACTTGAATTCTTCCCATCCATATCCTGTCCTCAGCTTTGACCCAAGACTGGCTTTCTGTTGTTTTTACTTCACAGCATGCAAGATAACACTGGGGTTGTAAAGATTGAGCCTGGTTCATTCGTTTGTTCATTGATTGATTGATTCATTCATTCATTTCCTTACTCAGTCAACAAGTATTTATGGAGCCCCTACTATTTCTGGCACTGAACAAAACAAAGCCTCTGTTTTTATATATATGTATGTATGTATTTGGTTGCATATACACACACATATAAGGTTGTATATGTATTTGTGTATATATATGTGTGTGTGTCCACCACTCATCTGTCAACTTGTCATACTGTGTTTGCTTGCGTGTTGCTGTTAGGCTGGAAGCTATGCCACTGGTATTTCAAACACCAGCAGGGTCTCCTGTGGTAGACAGGTTTCAGCAGAGCTTCCAGACTAAGACAAACTTGGAAGAAGGAAGGGACCATCCACTTCTCAAAGAACTGGCCATTGGAAACCTTATGAATAGCAGTGAAACACTGTCTGATAGCTTACTGGAAAACTTTATTAATACCCTGAAACTTTGTTAGATATACTGCTGGAAGATGAGCCCATCAGGTCGGAAGACACTCAAACTATGACTGGGGAAGAGCTACCTCCTCAGAGTAGAGCCAACCTTAATGATGTAGATGGAGTAAAGCTTTCAGAACCTCCATTTGCTCATGTGGCATGACTTAAAATGAGAAGAAACCACTGCAAACATCCTTTAATAATTGGAACATAGGATGTACAGAATATGAATCTAGGAAAATAGGAAGTTGTCAAAAAATGAAATAGAACACATAAAGATTGATATCCTAGGCAATAGTGCACATTAGTGAGCTGAGATGGACAGGTATTGTATTGTATTGGTATTTTAAATTAGACAACCATATGATATACTATGCTGGGGATGGCAAGTTGAAGAGGAATAGTGTGGCATTCATCATCACAAAGAAACTTTCAAGATTTATCCTGAAGTACAATGATGTCAGTGATAGGATAATATCCATATACCTACAAGGAAACCAGTTAATACTACTATTATTCAAATTTACACACCAACCACCAAAGCCAAAGATGAGGAAGTTGAAGATTTTTACCAACTTCTAAAGTCTGAAATCGACCAAACATTCAATCAAGATGTGTTGATTATTACTGGTGACTGGAATGTGAAAGTTGGAAACAAAGAAGAATCAATGGTAGTTGGTAATTATGGCCTTGGTGATAGAAATAATGCTGGAGATCACATGACAGAATTTTGCAAGACCAATGACTTATTCATTCCAAATACCTTTTTTTCAACAACATATATGGTGGCTGTGCATGTGGACTTCACAGATGGAGTACCCAGGAATCAAATTGACTACATCTGTGGCACGAGGCGATGGAGAAGCTCAGTATCTTCAGCCAGAATAAGGCCAGGAGCTCACTGTTGAACAGACCATCAGCTCCTCATATGGAAGTTCAATTTGAAGTTGCAGACAATTAAAACATGTTGATGAGAACCAAAATATGACCTTGATTATATCCCTCCTGAATTTAGAGACCATCTGAAGAACAGATTTGATGCAATGCCAGTGACCAGAAACCAGAGGAATTATGGGATGACATCAAGAACATCATCCATGAAGAAAACAAACGGTCATTTAAAAGACAGGAAAGGAGGAAAAGACCAACATGGCTGTCAGAAGAGACTCTGAAACTTTCCCTTGAATGGAGAGTAGCTAAAACAAATGGAAAAAAAAAAAAAATGACAAGATAAAAGAGCTGAACAGAAGATTTCAAAGAGCAACTCAAGAAGACAAAGCCAATTATTATAATGAATGTGCAAAGACCTGGAGTTACAAACCCAAAAGGTAAGAATATGCTCAGCATTTCTCAAGCTGAAAGAACTGAAGAAAAAATTCAAACCATGAGTTGCAATATTGAAAGAGTCTATGGGCAAAATGTTGAATGAAGCAAGAAACATCAAAGAAGGTGGAAGGAATACACAGAGTCACTGTACTGAAAAGAATTGATTGATGTTCATTTTAGGAGGTGATATATGATCAAGAACCTATGGTATTAAAGGAAGAAGTTGAAGCTGCATTGAAGGAATTGGTGAAGAATAAGGCTCCAGGAATTGATGGAATACCCATTGAGATGTTTCAACAAACAGATGCCATGCTGGAGGCACTCGCTTGTCTGTGCCAAGAAATTTGGACGACAGCTACCTGGCCAGCTGACTGGAAGAGATCCATATTTATATCCATTCCAAATAAAGGTGATAACAGAAAATGTGGAAATTATTGAATGATATCATTAATATCACAGGCAAGTAAAATCTTGTTGAAGATAATTAAAAAATGGTTGCAGCTATATATTGACAGAGAACTTCCAGAAATGCAAGCTGGATTCAGAAGAAGACATGTAACGAGGGATATCATTGCTGATGTCAGATGGATCTTGCCTGAAAGCAAGGAATACTAGAAAGATATTTACTTGTGTTTTATTGACTATGCAAAAGCATTCAATTGTGTGAATCATAACAAATTATGGATAACATTGAGAATAATGGAAATTCCAGAGCACTTAATTGAGCTTATGAAGAACCTGTACACATGCCAGGAGGCTGTCATTTGAACAGAATAAGGGGATACTGCATGGTTTAAAATCAAGAAGGGAGTGCTTTAGGGTTGTATCCTTTGATCATATTTCTTCAGTCTATGCCAAGCAACTAATCTAAGAAGCTAGACTATATGAAGAAGAGTGTGGCATCAGGATTGGAGGATGACTCATTAACGTCCTGTGATATCCAGACAACACAACTTTACTTGCTGAAAGTGAGGATGACTTGAAGCACTTACTGATGAAGATTGAAGAATACAGTTTGCAGTATGGATTACATCTCAACATAAAACAAAAATCCTTAAAACTGACCAATAAACAGCATCACAATAAGTAGAGAAAAGATTGAAGTTGTTAAAGATTTTATATTACTTAGTTCCATAGTCAACAGCATTGGAAGCAGCAGTCAAGACATCAGATGAATCACTGGGCAAATCTGCTGCAAAAGACTTCTTTAAAGTGTAGAAGAGCAAAGATGTCTCTTTGAAGACTAAGGTACGCCCAACCCAAGCTGTGGTATTTTCAAGCCGTCATATGCAGGGGCTCTGGAGGTGTAGTGCCTAAGGCATTTGACTGCTAACCAGAAGGCTGGCGGTTCAAAGCTACCAGCACTCCTCAGAAGGAAGGTTGGGCAATCTACTTTCATAGTGATACTGCCTCAGAAACCCAAGGGTGGGTTGCTATGAGTTGGATCTTACTTGACAACAAATAACAACAACAACATATGCATGTGAAAGCTAGACAATGAATAAGGAAGACAAAAGAAGAGTTGATGCTTTTGAGTAGTGGTGTTGGCAAAGAATACTGAAAGTACCATGGACTGCCAAAGGAACTAACACATCTGTCCTGGAACAAGTGCAGCTGGAATGCTTCTTGGAAGCGAGAATGGTCAGACTTGTCTGTCCTACTTTGGTCATGTTGTCAGAAGGGACCGTTCCCTGGAGAAGGATATCATGCTTGGTAAAGTGGAGGGTCAGAGAAAATGGGAAGGCCCTCAAGAGATGGATTGACACAGTGGCTGCAATGATTGACTCAGGTTTAGCAAGGATTGTGAAGCTGGCACAGGACTGAGCAGTGTTTCGTTCTGTTGTACATAGAACAACAGTGAGTTAAAGCTGACCCAGTAGCACCTAACAACAACAATGTGTGTGTGTATGCAGATTATTTCATGTAATGCAAAGTACTGAGAGAAAGTAAAATAGTAATGGAGGCTAGAAAGTTCTTTAGGGAAGGAATATACAGGCATGTGCCACATAATGTCCATTTGGGCAATATTTGACCACACATAAGTCCATGGTCCCAACCTCCATAAAGCCTATTGTGTTAAAAATTTGAAGGATAGTCAATAATTTATAATAACAAATAACAAATGGACACTACTTTGCAATGCACATCAAAACATTATTATTATTGTATTATTATGTTAAAGATGTTTTATTGTAGCTGGAAGTATTCATTTAATTCTTTTTTTCTTTTTAATTATGATGTGGGTGAAAGTTTACAGAGCAAATTCACTTTCCATACAGCAGCTCATATACACTTTGTGTCATGACATTGACTACACTTTACCACAATGCAACAGCTCCCCTCCCACATCCTCCCCATAGTTACCTCTTCTGTGTCCTTCCCTCCATGCACTCCTTCCTTCCTTTAATTTTTTATGCATAGAAAGGTACACTATATATAAGACATATATTTGACTAGCTGATATTAGATACAAACTATACCTAACTGTTCCAATGTACATACAGATTCGACTTAAAGACAGATTTAGGAATGGAACTTGTTTGTAATACAGGGAATGCCTGTATATAATACAGTGTTTATACAACATCCAAATCATGTAATGTACTATTTCACAGAACATAGCATGCACATTAAGCAACATATGACTGTGTAAGTTTATATTTGATAGTAAGGTAACATTTGAGCAGAGACCTGCAAGAAGTGATTGTGTGAGCTCTGCCAATATCTGAAGGTACACTGTAGATTGTGCAAAGCAGAAGAAAAAGAAAGTGGGGAGACCCTGAGGTAACAGTGTGATTTGCTGATTCAGCAAGCAGGAGAAGAGAGTGGTATGTCTGCAGAGAAGTAAGTAAAACCTAGAGTGCTAAGGAGTGAGGTGGAGTGGGGAAGGCTGTGCAGAACCTGTAGGACTTGTAGGATGCATATTTAGCCTATTCAAACCCTCTATTTTCAGTGCAGTACTCATGTTCTTCATGGGCTTGCCAAATAGTCAACAAAAAGGTCATCTTATCTACCAAAGAGTTTATCAAAGAAGTCATCTGTACTAGGAATTTTCAAAATGTTTTATGTCATGGCCACATGGAAAACAGTAATGTTTCTATAACAAACTGCAGAAATTGATGAAGCTTCTTGTGGCTAAGGGAAGAATGCCTGGGGCTCTGGCCACCCTGACCTCACCAGCTGTACCCCTAGAGTGAGGGCATAAATTAGCACACCTTTGTCACATGGTTAGAAATACCTGGTTTAGACCAAGCCATTTATTTTACAGATGGGAACACTGAGGCCCACAGGGGGAAAACCATGTAACTTAGTTACTTCTTCCAGCTGCCTTCCTGGACATTTCGGTCACACTCTATTGCTTGCTTTACCATTTCTGAATTTCTGAGATATTTAACTGGTCTTTATCACAAATGGTCAGGGACAACTGTGTGTATATACATAAGGCTTCTTCCCAACCAGATTCTAAATTATCTGAGAGCAAGATTTCTGTCATGTTCTCTTTCTTTTCTTATATCCTTCCAATTATCAAACATAATACCTTAGACTTTTTTATATATTAAATTATAAGTGAATTGTTGTTGTTGTTATGTGCCATCAAGTCGGATCCAACTCATAGTGAACCCTCGTTTGGTTTGCGCGTTGGTATCACTATGGAAGTAGATTGCCCAACCTTCCTTCCAAGGAGTGGCTGGTGGGTTTGAACCACCAGCCTTCTGGTTAGCAGTCAGGTGCTTTAGGCACTATGTAAATGATAGCATCTTCTGACTTCCAGTGACCCTTCTTCCAAAAAAAATCCCCTGACTTTCCTGACTATAAACAGTCTCTGCTTTGTCTGACCTACCAGAGCATTTCCTTTGTAACATTTTAGGACTTTTACTATTTTCTGCCTTCTATTGAAGTCATAGGTGGACATAGTCCATTTCTCTTTTCATTAATGTGACCCCCTAGAAGGCAGAAAGAGGGGAGCTCTAGTGGCGTAGTGCCTAACGCATTTGACAGCTAACCAGAAGGCTTCCGGTTCTAACCCATCAGCCACTCCTCAGAAGGAGAATTGGGCAATCTATCACTTTGGAAACCCAAGGAGGGGTTGCTATGAGTCGTACCTGACTCAAGAGCAGTGAGTTTGGGTTTTTTTTTAGAAGGCGGAACATATGTGACTTACCTTGCATAGTGGCATTTACTTAACCGGCATTCAATTCATATTCAACATTTTTTCTTTTTCATTGTGACATAAATATACATATATGCCCGTGTGTGTGTGTGTGTGTGTGTGTGTATAACAAAGCAAAATGTTTGCCATTTCAACATTCTTCACATTTAGAATTTAGCAACATTAATTGTCTTCATCATGTTGTGCAACCATCACCATTATCTATTCCCAAATTAAAATAAGCTCAGTGACTCCCTTTCCTCCTCCTTCCCACCTGCCCCTGATAACCACTAAGAAACTTAGGCTTGTATATGCTTGTGTATTCTAGATATTCTGTTTAAGTGGTATCATAGAATATCTGTCCTCTTGTGACTGACTTATTTCACCCATTATTATATTTTCAAGGTTCAGCCATGCTGTAGCATATAGCAGGACTTTTTGAGCATTTACTATGTACTAGATGCTGCACTGGGTCTTTCATTACAAGTATGCATTTAAACTTCACAGTAACCATGTGAGGTAGGCACAGCATATTAGCTTCATTTTATTTTATAAAACTGAGGTTCAAAGAGGTTAGGTACATAGTTCAAGACTATTAGTTGAACCTAAGAACTCTGACTCCCAATCACATACCTTTGTAAACCAGGAAACTTTCTTGCTTACCTTAGCAAATGTTTGTTGAATAAATATACAAGGCAAGAAATATGTGAGCTAATTAATTCAGATGCTAATAAATGCCGGATGTAGGTCATTTGTGATTTTTGTTAGTGATTGTAAAAGTACTCTCACATTGGAAAATATTAAAAGAATGTTGGTTCTCATAGATACGTTCTGCTTGCCTGCCAGTTGTCCCTTGGAACATCTGCAAGTTCAATTGAAATATGAATTTCAGATGAAAGAATGCTCTAACAGTCCAAAGTCTTTCTCCTCTGCCTTCTATCATGATGAAAACAGGAATTTATACTTTTTCATTTTGATGTTAATCATTTTCCTTAATAAGTCTTGTATTTATGAAGTCAGTCCATTTAGCTGCTGACCTCCAGAGGCTTAGTGATTGTGGCTGCACATGTATGTATGCTCGTGTGTGTGTACATGAAGCAGGGCTATGGAGGGCTTGCTTTATTTTCCTGCTCTACTTACTTCCCATAACAACAATTGCATGTTAAAGAACCCCCAAAGATAGATGAAAGCATGCACAGTGATGCTGGAATCATCTTCCCTGTGATTATCTAAGAGTGCCCTCTTAGGAAGTTACTTCTAGAGCCCAGTTAATTCCTGATTCTAATCAGAGCCCCAAAGCCCCTAATCTTGCTTTTGCGTTGTTAATAGCAACTCTTGTCATGAACATCTGGAAAAAGAAAATGTTCAGAGGAAGCTTTGGATAGACAGTAGTAGTTAAGCCACAGCAGCCGCTTGGCAGATGCATCTTGAATTTAGCTTCCATACCACAGGACAACAGGAAAGAGATTCTCCATAGAAGAAATGGTCATCTGTAGCTGGAGCACGATGAGGTCAATCTTCAAAGGGTTTTACAGATCCTCACCACACCCTGTGTGGCACCCTAGTATGATGACTCCCTTTTTACAGATGAAAATAGAGGCTCTAGTGATTCGACTTGTCTACTAAAGTGACTGATCTTAGATTAGTACCCTGCTGGTTCCAATCACTGCCACGCTGTGCAGCAGGCTGGCCATCATGACTCACTAGGGTCTTTGACCTTGACCAATGTCAGCTCTGCACCCTGAGATTAAGCCACAGTCAGAGAGGCTAGAATTCTGAAATGTAGAGCAGAGAGGTGAGAAAAGGGGTGTACCTCAGTGCCCTTTAACTTCCGGGCACAGATAGATGAATTAGACTTTTAGTCAGCAGGTACTTACTGACTCTCTTCTTGAAGCCAGGTACTGTGCTTGATGTAGGGTGTAGGGGTGTGGGGGATGATGGGTCATTTATTTTTTGCCTCCAGGACTACTTTAGTGGAGAGTTTCTTTTTCTCAGAACATATTCCTGTATCATAGAATTGGCCTGGTCAGGAGATGTTCAGAATATATTTATTCATGTCTTCATTCATTGAACAAATAATTCTAAAACACTTCCTATGTATGGGTGGGCAGTGAGGGTGTGACAGGGAACAGGACTGCTCTTAAAACATACTTACAGTGTATCTAATTGTGGACAAATATAGGTAGAACTTGGGATATTTATTTTTGTAATAATTTTGAAAAAAAAGTGTGAAATGTGCAATGTAAACAAAAATTGTAGAGGGAATGTTTATACACAATTATTAACCAACTTTAGTGGGTTTCATTTCCATTTTTACTGTTTTATTTTTTCCCTTAACATAATTGGATATTGAAGCTGTACATTAACATCTCTTGGAATTAATGGCTCTCTGTTGGTCAGGGCAAGTTGGAAATTGCTCAACTATGCTTCTTTAATGGTATTCTATACAATTCAGGCAGGCTTTTGTAACAGTAAACCATATTAAGAAGAAGCCTCGGTCTTAAAGATTTTCAAGAGGGTTATATAAGTCTTTGCTTCTTGTATTCCTCCTGTCTACAAATGCCTTTTAACTTCCTTTCTCTGTGGCTAGATGCTTGTTTAAGCCACAATTCAGAAATCATTGATTAAATTTATTTACTCATGCATTTGAAAAATATTTATTGAATGCCTACTTTATGCCAGCCATAGTTCCAGGCACAGGGGATATATGATATACCAGTTTAAAAAAGTAGATAAAAAAATAATAATAATAACTTTAAAGTAAAGGTCATAATGTAGAATTTCATGCCTTCTAGTATGATAGAAGGTCAAAAGAATAATGAGAGAAATAGAGCAGAGTAAAGGGAGTTGTGAATGCTGGAGGGGGGAAGGGAGTTGTTACTTAAAAGGGTGGTCAGGATGGACCTCATTGAAAAGGTGACATTTGAGCAAAAACTTAAAAATAAGTGAAGGAGTATTCATACACAAAAATGGGGGAACATGTTCTAAGCTGACAGAGAAACCAAGTGACTGATGTATTAGAGGAAAACCAGGGAGCCCAATATGGTGAGCCCAGAAAGTGAGAGGAAGAGGGATAATTGATGAAATCAGAGATCTGGTGAAAAGGGCATTTTAAGGCCAGTGTAAAGACTTTGACCACTATTCTGAGTAAGAGAAAACCATTAGAGGGTTTGGAGCAGAGGAATGGCATGATCTGATGCAAATTATATTTTAATAGCTTCATTCTGACTACAGTGTGGAGGGTATACCATAGGGGGCCAAGGATAGAAGCAGCGAGACCTGTTGGGAGGTTATTTGAGCAATCCAGCTGGACTGAAAAATGAGGGGTGTTGATAGATGCTGGATATGTTTTAAAGGTGAAGTTAAAAGGATTGTTTGAAGGATTCGATGTGAAATGTGAAATAAAAAAAAAGGCTAAGATGACTTCATACTTTTGTCCTGAGAAACTGTAAGGATGGAATAGTCATTAGCTAAGATGAGAAAAACCATGGCTGAATCAATACTGAAAAGGAAGATCAGTTGTTCAGGGTGAGGCCATGTTAAGTTTGATTTAGATATCCAAGTGTAGATTTTGAGTAGGCTGTTATTGCAGTCAAGGGAGAGATTTAAAGCTGGAGATTTAAATTTGTGTTTATCAAAATATATATGATATTTAAAGCCATGAAACTATTTGAGGTCATCAAAGGGGTGACCATTTATACAGAAGAGAGAGAGGTCTAAGGAAAGAGTTCTAGGGAATGTCAATGTTAAGATTCTAAGGAAAAGAGAAGGGACCAGTGAAGGAGACTGAGAAAGTGTAGCCATTAGCTAGAAGGGAAAATAAGAGACTATGAGCCCTGTGTGGATCATAACAAATTATGGGTAACATGCAAAAAATGGGAATTCCAGAACCTTTAATTGTGCTCATGAGGAACCTGTACATAGACTAAGAGGAAGTTGTTTGAGTAGAACAAGGGGTTACTGCATAGTTTAAAATCAGGAAAGGTCTGCGTCAGGGTTGTATCCTTTCACTACACTTATTCAATCTGTTTGCTGAACAAATAATCTGAGAAGCTGGACAATATGAAGAAGAACTAGCATCAGGATTGAAGGAAGATTCATTGAAGGAAGACTTATTAGCAGCTGGAATGCTCCTTGGAAGCGAGAATGACCAGACTTTGTCTCACCTACTTTGGTCATGTTGTCAGAACCATTTGCTGGAGAAGGATATCATGCTTCATAAAGTGGAAGGTCAATGAAGAAGGGGGAAGGCCCTCAACGAGATGGATTGACACAGTGGCTGCAACGATGGGCTCAGGTATAGCAAGGATCATGATGCTGGCTTAGGACTGGGCGGTGTTTCGTTTTGCTTTGTGTAGGGTTACTATGAGTCGGAGACAACTCAACAACACCTAACAACAACAACAACATTAATAATCTGCAGGGCACATATGACACAACCTTACCTGATGAAAATGAAGAAGACTTGAAGGACTCACCCATGCAGATCAAAGCCTTCAAAACAAAAGTATTCACTGTTGGACCAATAAGAAACATGGTATACAGAGAAAAGATTGAGGCTGTCAGGGATTCTATTTTACTTGAATCCACAATCAACACCATGAAAGCAGCAGTCAAGAAATCAAATGATGTATTGCATTGAGCAAATCTGCTTTGAGAGACTTCTTTTTAAAAGTGTTAAAAGAGAAGAGATGTCACTTTGAAGAGTAAAGTTGGGCCAAGCCATGGTATTTTCAATTGCCTCACATGCATGTGAAATCTGGACAAGGAATAAGGAAGACAGAAGAAGAATTGGTGCATTAGAATTAAGGTTTTGGTGAAGACTATTGAATGTAACTCAAGCATAGCAACAATTATGAGAATGGTGCAGGACTGGGCAGTGTTTCATTTTGTGATACATAGGGCCTGTGAGTCACAAGTGACACCATCTCCTGGAGGTTAAGTAATAAAGAACATGTCTCAATTGTGTCAAATGTTGCTGATTGGCCTAGTAAAGATGAAAACTTAGAACAGACCATTGGATTTAGCAACACAGAGTTCATTGATGTCATTCACTAGTGACCCATCCCACCCAGCATGTCTCCACATATGGGGTGTGTTACTCTAGTGATACTCTTCTACACTACATTGACATGATCTCTTTTAAAGCCATGCCTTCCAAAAAATAGCTTTATATTTGCAGTTCTGGAGCCTAGGTAGCATCAATGAGCACCTATTGCCTAAGGCATTTTAACTGCTAACCAGAAAGCTAGTGGTTCAAACCCACTCCTCAGAAGGAAGACTGGGCAATCAACTTCTGTAGAGATAGCTCCTTGGAAACCCAAGGAGGGGTTGCTATGAGTGGGAGACGACTCCACAGCAGTGAGTTTGGTTTTTGGTTTATTGTGTATCAGGAACTATGCTAAATACAATGAATATGCAAAGATAGAGGAGCCCTGGTAGCACAGTGGTTAAAGGTCAACAGTTCAAATCTTCCAGCTGCCCTGTGAGTGAAAGATGTGGGAGTCTGCTTCCAAAAAGATTTACAGCTTGGAAACCTATGGGGGCAGTTCTGCTATGAGTGGGAATCAATGTAACAGCAGCAGGTATGCAAAAAATAGACTCTGTTCTGCACTCAGAAATCTTACAGTTTTAGGAGGAAAGCAAGGATTATAAAATCTGTTATAACAAAAGAAAGTAATTGAAGTATAGTAAAAGTATGGAAGTCCAGAGAACACATGGATTTTCTCTGGAGGTCAAGGTTGAATCCTTGTATAAAGTGGCCTTTACATTTGCTCTTGAGGAATGAATAGGATTTTAAATTGAAGAATTAAAGTGGAGAGAAGAATATTTTAGATAGAAGGAAATATAAGCACATATGTGTGGGAAAGCTGGAAAGTTGTCACTGAGCTGTAGTAGGATAAGGATGGAGAGAAATGGAGGATAGGACTAGAATTTTCCCCAGGGACCTGATGAAGGGGACTTTAAAAATGAGAACCTGGGCTTTATTTCTTCGTCAATGGGGAAATCATTAAAGGTTTTTGAGTCATAACGCAAACAAATGCAACCACTGCTGTGGAGTCGGATCTGACTCATAGTGACCCCTCCTTGGGTTTCCGAGGCAGTATCACTACAGAAGTGGATTGCCCAACCTTCCTTCCGGGGAGTGGCTGGTGGGTTTGAACCACCAGCCTTCTGGTTAGCAGTCAAATGTCTTAGGCACTATGCTACCATCAAGTGATGAAATAGCTGTGCTGCTTCAAGAAGAGTCATTAGGCTGCATGTGCAAAATAGTCTAGGAGAAAGATGATAAAGACATAAATTAGAGCAGCAGCAGGGGGTATAAAAGGGGGCAGATGTGATAGAATCCAGAAGCAGAATTCACAGGACATGTCACTCAAGATAGAAGGGTCAATGGTGTGTAGCTGGAGCTCTGGACCCTTCCTGTAAACCACAGAAGCCTTTTCAAGTGTAATGGGCTCAGCAGTCGCTCATGCTTGTCATCCCTACCCACACCCCCATTTCTTCCCATCCTGTGAGTGCATGAGCTTCGCTCATTAAAGAAATGAAGCTTGTTTATTTTTGAGACTCTGTAATTCACACAGTTTCTGCATGTAAGTAGCAAAAGAACTGGAACCCTCTGTATTTGAGGTCTCTTTGCCTGTGCTGCACCCATGTTGAAGAGGTAGTTGTAAAGATGGAAGTGCTCAAAAGAGCCTATCAAGGTCCATTCAAGCCTCCAGTCTCTCTGATTTTTTGTTGCATCTGATCTGATCAACAGCATGCAGCATTTTAATTTGTTAAGCAAAATCAGTTGTCAAGGTCCTGAGAGGATAATACATGGTACCACCCTGATCAGCAGTGCCAGAGGAAATGCCAAGTGACCCAGATGGGGCTCTCCCTGACTCCTTCTTAAAAGCAGGGAGCCTTCCTGCTCATTTCCCCTTAGAAAAACCAGCCCACTGGGACGTAGCCATTGTGCCAGAGAATGGAAACCCTCTTGCATGCCCTGTGATTCTCTTCGCCTTCATCCCAGGCTGGCTGTGACATGGCAGGTAATGACACCCAGGAGAATCACCACTGATTTTAGTGAGGTTAGAACTCCAATGCTGTGGGGGAAGGGTCTGGCCCACAGCCAGTCGCAGCATCCCAATTCATGTGGCAGCACTGGGAAACAGCCTTTGTGGCTGACGAGACTGGCTTCCTCCTGAATCTGCCCATAAAAGGATAAAAGTGCTGCTATCTGGTCGGCATTGGGTAGGATGCTGATGATAAATTTTTTAAAAGTGTGGATTTTTCCCCCCTTTTGCAAGGATGTATGTGTGTGTATGTGCCTGCTTTCACACAGTTTGCAGCCTGTATGTGCTAACAGATGGATCCAGCTTCATCTTTTATCTGGTGTTACAGAAGATAAAACTGAAACTGAATGATCTACTGCCTCTTCAATTTAAGACAGGAAAAAAAAATTAAAAAGCTCTTCAATGGAAGCTCTTATGGTAGAAAAAGGAGTGGTCCGAAACATTGTCTGGCTTCACTCAAAAGGCAAAGTACAACATAACCATTTAAAAGTGATTTTTCTCCTTCCCCCTCCTTGACCTCTCCAAAATATATCATCTCTATGTCAGAAGTGGGCCAAGTTTTAAGGTTATAATGAATTATATATCAAAGGATATCATTACCCAGGAGTCTTGAATGAATGTTCCATGGTTTAAATTTTACAGGCGTTTTTTTTTTTTTTTTTCCTCCAGTGGCAGCAATTTTTGTCACTGCACTTTTTCTGAGATGAAATAGGAAAGTGTTTTACAAAATGCACAAGGAGACGTTATGATAATGAAGGTAATTTTGTAATGGTGGAAACCATTTACCTCAGACGGAAGCCTTTTTATGCGCCACACACTGCCCTGTGTCTTACCTTATGTTAGTAAGACCCAAAGACAGCCATACAGTGAGGGCTTACTGACAAGGGGAAACAGAAATAAATGTCATTTTAGTGCCCACCCTTTATGACAAAGGCCTTACCATTTCATCTGAATAGCAAATATACTTTACTCTCCTGTTTATTCTCTAGGATTTCATTAGAGCTCACAATCTTTGTGAAAATAATTCTTTTTATCTGAAAGTAGAAACATTCATTGGATAAATAGTACAGGTTTTTGAGCTCTGGTAGCATAGCAGCATTTGACTGCTAACTAGGAGGCTGGTGGTTCAAACCCACCAGCCACTCCTTGGAAGGAAGATTGGGCAATCTACTTCTGTAGTGATACTGCCTTAGAAACCCAAGGAGGAGTCGCTATGAGTAGGATCTGAATCTACGGCAATGATTTTTTTTTTTTTTTTCCAGTATCACATAGATTAGAAAGGTAGCCCAGAGCACAGGTGCAGAGGATAACCATTATCAAGGGACAGTGCTGGGTAGGGCCTTCCAGAAAATGATGAAAACCTCAGTTGCAGGACATGGTCTTCTGTTCCATGTGCCACATTCTCTCTCACAGTCCATGCTTCTGAGGTGAATATTTTAAAGTTCTGAGCTCTTTATATATCCTAGAGAGAATCCAGGAATCATTCCTTATATCAAAACCAATCCAAACCAGTTGCAGTCCATTCATTTCTGACTCATAGTGACCCTGTAGGACATGGAACCATTCCTAAGGTTGCCAAGGCTGTAATCTTTATGGAAGCAGACTCCCACATCTTTCTCCTGAAGAAGGGCTGGTAGATTTGAATCAATGACCTTTCAGTTAGCAGCCAAGCACTTAACCACTGCACCTTATTCCTTATATACCAAAAACAAAACACAAAAAACAAAAACAAACTCACTGCCATCAAGTTGAATCCAACTCATAGCGACCCCTCCTTGAGTTTCCTAGGCGGTATCACTACAGAAGTAGATTGCCCAACCTTTTGGTTAGCAGTCAAATGCCTTAGGCACCATGCCACCAGAGCTCCCATTTCTTACAGAGGCTTCCCATTATATCTTTAATAATAGTTTATACTTTCACTATTAATGTTACTGTATTCTTTTAACACTTCTCATATGTGGAGGGTCATTGCTTTTTCCCAGTTTAGAGATGAAATAATTGATGATCAGAGTCCAGATGTAACTTGACTCAGGTCACTACTGCAAAATTAACTATGATGCCAAAACCAAAAAGCAAATTCACTGCCATCAAGTCAATCCCGACGCATAGCGACCCCTTCTTGGGTTTCTGAGGTGGTATCTCTACGGAAGTAGATTGCCCAGTCTTCCTTCCAGGTAATGGCTGGTGGGTTTGAACTTCTAGCCTTCTGGATAGCAGTCATATGCTTTAGGCACTACACCACCAGAGCTCCCATTAACTATGACATGACGTAAAATACAAATCTGACAATATCACTCTATCTCTGCCAAATCATAATTAATAAAATTCCATGACATAGCTCCTATTTACAGTGCAGTTTTCTTTACTTGGATTTGCCAGGTCTTCTGTGACCTAGACATCACCTTGTCATTCTCCTGCAGCAAGCCTTGCCTCAATTTATGATCTAGGCTTTTCTCCCACCCAAAGCCAAAAACAAACTCACTGCCGTCAAGTTGGTTCTGATGATTAGTGACTCCTCCTTGGGTTTCTGAGGCGGTATCTCTAGGGAAGTAGATTATGCAGTCTTCTTCCCAAGGAGTGGGTGGTGGGTTTGAACCACCAGCCTTCTGGTTAGTAGTCACATGCCTTTGGCACTATGCCACCAGAACTCCTTTTGTTACACTCCTAGTCATGAGGAACTACATGTCATTCTTTACATCAAGGGCTTCCACATTCCTTTCCATTTTCTTGCCCTGTGACCTCTGCCTCAGTGCCTGTCTTCCCCACTCTCATTCTCTATCCTTTGTTTGCTAGCTAAATCCAGCAAAGCCTTCCAGACTTGGTTTAGGCATTTCCCTATCCACAAACCCTTTCCTGACCAGCTTCCCACCTCGAAGGCGAGAGGGATTAGCTACCCATCACCAATTCTTCTTCACAGATGTACCACTCATACTAGCAATTACCATGCTGTACTTTGTCATTTAATGTGCTTATTTTCTCTTATAACTTATAAACCAAAAAAAAAAAAAGCCACTGTTGGCAAGTCAATTTCAATTCATAATGACCCTTTAGCCTACAATACTAGCAAGTAAAGGTGAGGTGACACACTTTGTTCTTATAATCTTCATCCTCAGAGGTGGGACATATACAGAAAGCTAGAGATAGGCTGCAGGGTAGCCCTCAGAGAAATTCTTTCTCCCTGTCATTAACTTTCTGTCTGGATGTATCCCACGCAGGGATCCAGCCCAGGTGATAGGATTATGTGACTTTCCCTTAGGCCTGCCAAGTATGTGGCTGCATTCAGACCTCAAAAATAGGATCATAACTACTGCCCCATTCATCTTCCTCACTGACCCAGACCCTTGGCATCACACCCAACTGGCGTGTTTAAGAGGGAAGTTGATTTCCAGAGTCTGTGGCATCTGATCTACTGCTGTGTCAACACAGTCACTAATGAATAAGCAGGTCATTATGGTAGAATGAAGACAGGCTTCATAATTGGACGGAGCCCTTGAAAATCTCATGTCTGCCATTGACTAGCTGTGTGACCTCAGAGAATTGACCTAAACAGTTGGGTCTTTGGTTTCTGCATCTTTAAAGTAGATGGTATGTGGAGCTATTTTGATAATCTAAGATTATTTGTAAAGCACTTGGTATATAAGGGATGGTAACAGAATTGGCCATCATTATTATGAAAGAATTGAAACTTGCAACACAATAAATTGTGGAATTATTAATAATATAACAAAAATATTTTGCCATTAATGAAGAAGTCACCCTATTGTTGCTTTAAATATTATAAACATAAAACAAAACAAAACTCACTGCTGTCGAGTCTATTCAACTTATAGCAACCACTCTTTGGGTTTCTGAGGTGGTATCTCTGCAGAAGAAAAAAAAAATATTAAAGCATGAGCACAGGAATCAAATTAACTAGCTATTTAAAATCCAGTTGCCATTGAGTTGCGTTCAACTCATGGTGACCCCACATGTGTCAGAGTAGAACTGGGCTTCATAGGGTTCTCAATGATTGATTTTTCAGAAATAGATTCCTAGCGCTTTCTTCCCGGACCCCTCTTGGTGGACTCAAATCTCCAGTCTTTGAGTCAGTAGCCAATCAAGGTGACTGCTTGCACCATGTAAGGATTAGCTATTTAGCCTTAGGCTTATTTCTTTACTTCTCTTAGCCTTAGTTTCGGTATCTTTTCTGTAGGCACAATAAGAATTACGCAAGGTTGTGGGTGTGAGAAATCAATGTGAGATGTGGGGTGGAAAGGGCCAAGCTTCATGAAGGACAAACTTGGCTCCCTAAGTGGTTGTTTTTTGAAATTTCTTTCCCTAAAGCTGTCCTACTTCTATTCTGCAGCCCTGGGTCCTACCTAGATACTAACCAGCTTGTTCCTGAGCTTCAAGTAAGCCTTGGAGAGGTAGTGTAGAAGTCTAAATGAAAACATTCTCTTGGACAAAAAGGAGATTCAGCACTGGACACTGAAAAACAGTGTTAGAATGAGAATCAGTAAGAAACTCAGTACCAGGCCTGGGACAGTTAGTCTCCTTCTCTCCTAGGCCACGGGTTCCTCAGCTGTAAAGTAAAGAGAATGTTTAGGTGGCTTCCAGCTCTGGCTTTCCATGGTAAAACTGATAGTTGAGTGAGTTGTCATTCATAGACAAGGAAGAACAAAATTATCCTCATCTTCCTGCTCACAGCTCTAGTGCCTGAGAAGCCAATGGGTCCTGCCACATCTAGAATTAGCTCTGAATTCTTGGGCTTTTAGTTAAAAGGCTTTGTGAGTCAGATGGTTTATGGTCACATTCTGATCTTAAGGAGCTCTGGTAGCATAGTGCCTAAGGCACTTGACTGCTAACCAGAAGGCTGGCGGTTCAAATCCATCAGCCACTCCTCGGAAGGAAGGTTGGGCATTCCTACTTCCGTAGTGATACTGCCTCGGAAACCCAAGGAGGGGTCGCTATGAGTCGGGGCCAACTCGATGGCAAATAACAACAACAACAACTAATCTTAAGGGAAACATAGAGGGAGGTCCTCTGGTCTATAGTCTCCTCTTCTAAATGGACTGCCTCTCTCGGTGAGAAGGCTGGGAATTGAGGGTCTTGCAGAGAGATTTCCGGGAAAGGCTATGGTTAAGCTTCACTCCACAGCTTCACTGACTTCACCCTGAGAGACCTAGGAAAGTAGGTATGTGCTTGTCATCACTTTTTTCCTTATGAGTTTCTGGGTTGTGCCAGCCTAGTCAGAATCTGTTGCAGTTCCTCAATGTTGCTGGTCACTCTGTGCCGGCATCTGTAGTATTTCTTACCCAACACTGTTTCTGCTTTGTGTGGTTTGTGCTAAATACATTTTTAATCCCAGGTGACACAGAGGATAAAAGGATTGTCTTTAAAAAGTGGTTTGTGAAGTGTCAAAAGCAAGGCTGCCTGTTGTTTGTTTTTACAAATTGCTTCCGCAGAGGAGAGTTTGGAAACCTCACCTTTCAAGATGTTTCTGCTCATATGAGAAAGTGACTTAAACGAAATTGGTCTTCTGACCATTGCTGCTGTGGTTGTCAGGCTACTGATCATTTGTCTAACCCAAGTCTCCAGGGTGTGATTTCTCACCATTTTGTCCAAAGCAGGTAGAATCACACTTACTAGATTCTTCTACCTGGTGTCACTGTGGAGATGTGTGCAACACTCATGTATGTGCCCACTGGCGAGCCTACTGAGCACTTATGATGTGCCAGGCATCACACTAGGGCAAAACTTCTAACATCCTGTAGCATCCATTCCATGTTCTACCCTCACTGGTCTTCCAAGGTTCCTGTAAATTGCTCTCAGTTCTTTTATTTTCCTTTTGAATGCTGATGTGTTCAAAGTTCTTGAATCAGCCATCCTGTTTGAAAATCTTTTACATCATCATTTTTCAACCTTGACATCACTGACATTTTGGACACAATATATCTTTGTTGTAGGGACCTCTGGTAGCATAGTGCTTAAGGCACTTGACTGTTAACCAGAAGGCTGGAAGTTCAAACCCACCAGCCACTCCTTGGAAGGAAGGTTGGGCAATCTACTTCTGTAGTGATACTGCCTTGGAAACCCAAGGAGGGGTCACTATGAGTCGGCACATAACAACAACAACAACATATCTTTGTTGTAAGGAGCTGTCCTGTTCTTTGTAGGATATTTAGCAGCATTCCTACTAAATATCCTCTACCTACTAAATGCCAGTAGCATCACATACCCCAGTTGTTACAACCAAAAAATGTCTGCATACATTGTAAATGTCTCCTCACTGTTCTAAAAAAAGAAACACATTGGCATTGAGTCAATTCTACCTCATAGAATCCCTGTGGGACAGAGTAGAACTGCCCCATAGGATTTCCTAGTCTGTGGCCAGACTTTGTCTCACCTTCTTTGGTCATGTTGTCAGAAGGGGCCATTCCGTAGAGAAGGATATCATTTTTGATAAAGTGGAGGGTCAGCGAAAAAGGGGAGACCTTCAATGAGATGGATTGACACAATGGCTACAATGATGGGCTCAGATAGAGCAAGGGTTGTAAGGCTGGTGCAGGACTGGCCAGTGTTTTGTTCTGTTGTGCATAGGGTTGCTATGAGTTGGAGCCAACTTGGTGGCACCTAACAACAGCAACAAATCTTTATGGAAGCAGCAGTGGCATCACTAGTGTTGGTGTCACCCAGTGTGATAACTCACAGTGTCACACCTTCTTCCCATGGACCTCCACCTGTACCAGACTATACAGAATCCTTAATAATGTTTATTACCAATTTTAATTTTAGTATAATATGTGAAGCGTAATGCCTAAGGCACTTGACTGCTAACTAGAAGGTTCAAACCCACCAGCCTATCCTCAGACGGAAGATGGGCAGTCTATTTCCGTAATAATACTGCCTCAGAAACCCAAGGAGGGGTCACTGTGAGTCAGGTCCCACTCGATGGCAAATAAGAACAGCATGATAAATTTAGCTCTCAGTTGCTTAAATGTAATATTTCTTAGATTACATGAATGCTAACAACAAAATTGTTCTGTAAAATATTTCTACATTGAACTACAACATTGTAAGTTACAACATTATTAGTAACTGAGCAGAAGCTTTTTTCATTTTTCTCCTTATTTTCCTTTAATTACTAATAAATTCTCAAAAGTTATTAATATAGGTTCACAAATATTGGCTACCACAATAGTATAGCTAAAACATAAGAAAATATGACAGAATTGGAGACTGTAAAAACACCAGCAACAGTGAAAACAACAGCACGTGCTTGTAGCACATGCAATTGAAACCATGTGATTTGAAGGATTTAGTTGGGTAATAATGACAGCTTTAAATGGAGTGCATTAAAAGGTTCCAAAGGTAAATTAGCATAGAGTTTTGCTTTGTAGCTATATTGATACAATGAACTGGGCTCACTAAAAATGTTTTTATTGTTAAAACTAACTACAGGGGTATTTTAATTGAAACAATAACATTTCCTGAAACACTGCACAGAAATGTGATAGCCCTTTCAGTGCCCCCCCAACCATGTCATCCCATGTGGCCCACACCCCCACCCCCCACTTGTGACACCACTAGGAAGCAGACTGCCATACCTTTCTCCTGCAGAGCAGCTGTTGGGTTTGAACTGCACCTCTGGGTTAACAGCTGAGGATTCTGCCATTGCACCACCAGGGCTCCTTTCTCACTGTTCTACACTTAGCAAAGTTCATTTATGTCCATTGTCTTATTTTATTATCACAGTTATGTGGGAAGAAAGTAAAAATTTTTGCTCCCCTTTTACAGATAAGGAAACTGAGGCCAAGGAAGGGAGGAAATTGCCCAAGCCTGATAATGAGTTGGAAGTAGAGCTAAAGCTACCATCTAAATTTCCTTCACAGTGCACTCATGGATCATGCAAGAGTGTGCTGGCAAATGTTTAATTATGGGCTTTCTGGTCAAAGAGGAACCCTAAATTGGAGCATTTGCCAATTTCTATGTTGTAAATTCTCTACCATGGCTGTTTTCAACATGATTTGAACATGAAATTTGGAAGAGATGCAGAGAGTTGGCTCTGGTGAGCTGCTGCAAATCAGCTCCAGGATATTGGTGGATTTATGTGTGCTTCTGTTCAAATATTAGTTTAGCTCTCTTTTGTTCCTCTACCTTCCACCTCCGTAGACACACAAACTTATTACTGTGATGTGCTATGGGGAAGTGTTAGCTTGGTAAGGGTTTCTGATCACCACTCTCTTCTGTGAAGTGAATATTTCTTAGAATATTTCCATATAAGGGGTTGCAGGAGCAGTAAAACAGCTCTGGTCTTATAATAGAACTCTTAGGGAGCTCATCCGTGGTACCTCTTAGGTACCACTGTTGTTCATTGTACATGCTGTTGTTCATTGTTGGACTTGAACAGTGCTTGGGAAGTATCAAACTAACAATAGCCAATAGGCTTTTGGATATACTGGTAGGGTGTATAAGAGAAGGATGTTGTTGCTGTTATCTGCCATCGAGTCAGCCCCAACTCGTAGCGACCCCTCCTTGCGTTTCTGAGGCAGTTATCACTACGGAAGTAGGAATGCCCAACCTTCCTTCTGAGGATAGTGGCTGGATTTTAGCACAGAAAGGAGCTGTGACTACTATGAGCCTTAGTTTCTTCACCTGTAAGGGGAAATAATAAATTATTCCTCACCGTTGATGTAAAAAGCAAGTGAACTGTCACAGTATCTCCCACAAAATAGGTGCTGAAAGAATAGGTGAAATGCATAAACAAATGTTGATTTCTGCCCTGATCTTCTCCTAAATATATTCTGGGTTCATATCCCACAGTCTTGGGTCCAAGTTACTGCCATTAAGATAGAAGCTGGTAAGACATAAAAGATTTTTTGATCCAGAGTAATTTATACTGTAGTAGAAGGGCTCCAGGAGGATTAAAAGCCCTAATGATTAAAAAGAGTAAATCTTTATTGCTGTAATTCCAAGCACTGTGGAGGTGGCAGAACAGGAGAGATGAGCACCTCACCAAATAGGGTAAAGAAGAGGAACGATTGCCTTTAGAATTATGGATACCTGTGTGAAGAAACCTCAGCTGGTTATCGGGAGATCTAGATGCTTGAACTGCTTTGGGTGTCACATGATTATATAACCTTAGGGAGTAGTTTGGCTGAAAGGTGGGTAGCCCTGGGGAAGGGATGGGAGCAGAGTTGTGGCATTTAGATTTTATCCTGGAGGTTGTTGGAGTTCTTGAAGGTGTTTAAACAGGGAAAATGCATTATCAGATCTATGCTTTAGAAATTTCTTTCTGCAGAAGTACAGGGCTCACAGTCCAGGGAGGATAAAACCAGTTAGGAGGTTGATGCAATAGTCTAGTGAAAACATGATGAGGCAACCAGCAGGCAGTAAATGCTCACATGTGAGAGTGCTGGGAGAATTCAGAAAAAGAAGAAGCTGATGTGGACTGAGGTGTCAGAGGAGCATCAGAGAAGAGGAAGTGAGATTGCTGCTGGCTTGAAGGGTGGAGGTGAAGTCTGGACTCCGGAACAGGGCAAGAAAACATGAAGATGTGAGAAATCACATTTGGGTTTAAGTTGGCAGTTTCTATAACAGAAGGAGTCTTGCTGGTGCAGTGGTTAAACGCTTGACTGCTTACCAAAAGGTTGAAGGTCGGCAGTTCATACCCACCAGATGCTGTGCAGGATAAAGATGTGACAGTCCACTCCCATAAAGATTACATTCTTGGAAACCCTGTGGGACAGTTCTACTCTGTCCATTAAGGTGGCTATGAATTGGAATTTATGTGGTGGCAGTTGGTTTCTATAAGGGATGGGTCTCAATTAGTGTGGACACAGATGTAGGAGGGATTTGAATGAACCCTAGGTTTAAGAATCTGGATTTTGTTAGAAGTGCTGGTTCTTACATGGAAAGTGCGTTTTCCTGTAGTCATTATTTCTGGGGAACTTATCCTAGACATTTTCATAATATCTGCTGCCCCTCCTTCCCTTTTTCCCATGGTAAGGTGTGGGGTGCTTGGCACCCTGAGCAGGGGGTGTGTACATTCATTTCCTGAAGCCCTGTGCTGTTGAGAAGGCAGGATCCTTTGCATTCTGAGGATTAATGAAGGTCTGAATGCTGATCATATGACTCCTGATTTGCCTCGCAGCAAGGAGCCCAGGAATGAGAGCAGCTGTGCTATTGTCTGGAGCGCAATCACCATTGTTTGTCTTGGAGGGCAGGGGTGACCCTTGTCGGCACTGTAGATAAGCCGGCTCCAGCTGTTGCAGGTACATTCTCAATCATACTGTTATGTTGACTCTGACTCTCTCCCCCATAGTAATAATAGGAGTTCTTGGTTTGCCCCATGCTTGCTTTGGGACATTTGCCTGCCTGTGTCCACCAGGTTGAAGGATGATTAGCTGCGTAGGTGTCCACGTGAAATGTGCTTTCTGTGATGTGTCAGAAAACTGTTTCCTGGAAAATGATGTGAGCTGGCTATTATTACCTCTGAAGCTCACATAAGGAAACTGAGATAAAAAGGACTAGCCCAAGGTCACACAGTCAGTAATTATTTGGGTGAGAACTAGAAAGCAAGCACCCTCTGGACTTGTGCAGATTCCTGTCTGATTCGAATGGGGGTGTTTTGTGGGAGGGCTCTGTCTTCATGGTATTTCTAGTAGAGGTCTGTTTTGTAAGAAAAGAACTTTCCCAAATGCCAGTATGTATCATAGGGTTAGCTCTTAGGTAAACACTTTATTGAAGAGCTTGTTCTAGGCATTGACAGTCCTAAGTTTCAAAGAAATTTCAACTCAAAACTCCTTTATTATATGGATGGCACTGAGTGACTTGTCCCAAGGATGTCCCTGGCTCATGCAAACATTTAAGTGCTAACTACTAGTTGAAAGGTTAGCGTTCTACCTGGAGTCATCTTGGAAGAGAGGCTTGTTGATCAGCTTCCAAAAGGCCACAGGCTTGAAAATCCTATGAAGCAGTTCTACTCTGTGCACATGGCATCACCATAGGTCAGAATCGAATCGATGACAACTAACAAGGGTCAAAGCAGAGACTGGATCTCAATCTCTTCCTTCTCAAACCGGCATGCTTTGCCTTTCACCTGGGGCTTACTGCATGAGTGAGGTCTCTAAAGAATATACAACATAAGTCACCTAAAAGGTACTCCTTGTTGATGATACTGGAGATAAGGGCTGCTAGTGAACCTAGAAGTGGTTTGTGGAACTCAAGGTGGTATTTGCCATGCGAGAGCCAGTGTACCTGAGTGTTGCCGCTGTTTGTGCAGTGTGCTGGAGCACACCAGCATCACTGGAAATGTGGACAACAAATGACTAGAAACATTGATTCTTAGATTGTGCTTAGTGCAGGGTGACCTGGCATCATTTCTTAGTTTCATACTCCTAGCCACCATGGGCCTCGAACCTCTGTAACATTCATTTAGATGTGACACTTCAGATCAGCTTTGTCACATTTACAAAGAGGGCAGTCATATTTGCCGAAAGACAGATTGGTGCCAAGTACTGCAACTGCTCATCTTACTTACATACACTACTGTAGGTGATCCTAATACCCTTGAGTGGAACTTTTATTTCCATTTTACACATGAGGAAGCCAAAGTTCTTACAGTTCTACCAAGGGGGGACTAAAGCACACAAAGGTTGTGCTCTAGACCCTGAGTTCCTTGCATAACCCCATTCCCCCACTGATAATTTGCAAAATCTTCTGTTACACTAGTTTACTCTTCAGCTACAGATCAAATTCAAAAGCATCAGTGTATGTAAGAGCCTTCACAGTTCTGCAGTAGCCCCTTTTCTGCTGTGTCTCCCACCATTTCTCTCCTTCCTCCTCAGCCACACTGACTTTTTCATTGCCCTCATAGGAGAGTAGAAAACAAATTTTACAAATTCATCAATTAGCACTTTTGTGCAAAGCTCTGAACTAGTTACAACAATCTGCAATGATGAATAAGACACGATCCCTCCTCTTAAGGAACTTTCCATCTCACGGCATAGATAAAACATGAATACCAGTAGCTATGGCAGTTTAGAAGAGGAAGCTCAGTTGATCTTCAAAATAATCCATGAGGCTTTCACAGAATATATCTCCATATTATCTGCATTTAACAGATGTTGCATCTGAAGATCAGAAAGGAGAATAACCGGCTAGCGGTCAATTACCCCAGGCCAAACTGGGGGTAAACCAGGTTTCTTTACGTTCTTAGAATGCATTTGTGCTTCATCCTGGCTTGTGTCACCAAACCAAAACCAAACCAAACTCACTGCCATGGAGTCGGATCAGACTCATAGCGACCTCTTCTTGGGTTTCTGAGGCAATTCACTAGAGAAGTAGATTGCCCTACCCCTGGGATGTTCAGTCTCAGACTGTGAAGTATGAACTGAGTGTTTGTTATGTCTCTTCTGCTACCTTCCTAGTGGATGACATGACAGAGTTTGCTGCTGACATCTCAAACACTGACCTCTTCACTGCCCTCATAGGACAGTAGGAAACAAATTTTGCAAATTCAACAATTAGTACTTCTCCTTACCTTGGGTCCCGAAGACAATATTGGTACCCTGGGAAGTGTGAAAATATCCCAATTGTTTGAGATTTAATTGTACTGTTGCTGGATATTGTTAGGGAGAAGAAAAAGCTGATTTTGTTGGGTTTCCAAGGTGTCTTCTCCCTACCCCCAGCTCAGAAAAGGACTTGGAGTAAATAACACTGTGAAATGCTGTCTCTGGGAGAAGAGGATCCACCCTAGTTGTTTTGTTCAGGGAGTGAGATGTGAACTATTTGGAAAACAGTGGAGTTTTCTAAAGGCCCCAACAATTTGGACAGGTGTGTCTTCCTGCTGTCCGCAAAGGAGTGATTACATTTGTGGCTGTTTAGGTGTGCGGAAGGCCATGGACTGAAGTTAAGCCACATACTTGGGAAATGGAACAAATGGGAGCCCCAGAGTGTAGTCATTGACTCTTGTCCTGGTTCTGTTAGCACTTGCTACTTCTATTACCACTCCATGCCACAGTTTCCCCATCTGTGAGTAATGGAACTACATGCTATCCACTGCAGTAAAGCTCAGCAGTGAGAGCAAAAGTGGAGAGTCAGTCTGATTTGGATTCAAATGCATGTTTTGCCACCTACTTTATATGAATATAGGGCTAGTCACTTAACTTCTCTGAGACTGTCTCTAGTTCCTTATTTGTAGAATATGGACAAGAGAACCATTTTAAGTAGGATTGATATAAGATCTTAGTGAAATAATCACATGGTGTGTTTAGGACAGTGCCTGGCACATAGTCGTGTTCAATAAATAGTGGGTATTCTTCTGTCACCATCACTGGCTCCTTGATCTTTGACAGTCTAGAGTTGCCTAAACCAAGACCACACTGCATTGGTCACTATCACGTCTGTCAGCTGCTCCTGCTCTGTTGTTGTTCTTAGGTGCCATTGAGTTGTCTCCAACTCATAGCGACCCTATATACAACAGAATGAAATATTGCCTGGTCTTGTGCCAGACTCACAATCCCTGATATACCTGAGCTCATCGTTGCAGTCACTATGTTAATCCACCTTGTTTGAGGGCCTTCCCTGTTTTCATTGACCCTCCAATTTACCAAGCATGATATCCTTCTCCAGGGAATGGTTCCTTCTGACAACATGGCCAAAGTAGGAGAGACAAAGTTTGGCCATTCTCGCTTACAAGGAGCATTCCAGCTGCAGTTTTTCCAGGACAGATTTGTTAGTTCTTTTAGCAGTCTGTGGCACTCTCAGTATTCTTCACTAACACCACAATTCAAAAGCATCAACTCTTCTTCAGTCTTCCTTATTCATTGTCCAGCTCTCACATGCATAAGAGGTGATTGGAAATGCCATGACTTGGGGAAGTTGCACCTTAGTCTTCAAGGAGACATCTTTACTCTTCATCACTTGATAGAGGTCTTTAGCAGCAGATTTGCCAAGTGCAATACATCATCTGATGTCTTGACTGCTACTTCCATTGGTGTTGACTGTAGAACCAAGTAATATGAAGTCTTTGACAAGTTCAAACTTTTTTCCATTATCATGATGCTGCTTACTGGTCCAGTTGTGAGAATTTTTGTTTTCTTTATATTGAGTTGTAATCCATATTGCAGACTGTAGTCTTCAATCTTCATCAGTTAAGTGCTTCAGGTCATCTTTACCTTCAACAAACAAAATTGTGTCATCTGCATATCACAGGTTGTTAATGAATCTTCCTCCAATCTTGATGCTACATTCTTCTCCATATAATCCAGCTTCTCAGATTATTTGCTCAGCATACAAATTGAATAAGTATGGTGAAAGGATACAACCCTGACACACTTCCTTCCTGATTTTAAACCATGCAGTATCCCCTTGTTATGTTCAAATGACAGCCTCCTGGTCTATGTCCATGTTCCTCATGAGCACAATCAAGTGTTCTGGAATTCCCATTCTTCTCAATGTTATGCATAAGTTGTTATGATCCACATAATCAAATGCTTTGGCATAGTCAATAAAACATAAGTAAAGATCTTTCTTGTGTTCTTTGCTTTCAGCCAGGATCCTGCTGACATCAGCAATGATATCTCTCATTCCACATCCACTTCTGAATGCAGCTTGCATTTCTGGAAATTCTCTGTCAATATACTGCTGCAACCGTTTTTGTATTATATTCAGTAAAGTTTTACTTGTATGTGATGTTAATGCTATTGTTCAACAATTTCCACATTCTGTGGGATCACCTTTCTTTGGAATCAGTTCAAATATGGATCTCTTCCAGTCAGTTGGCCCTGTAGCTGTCTTCCAAGTCTCCTGGCATAGCCAAGCGAGGGCCTCCCACATGGCATCCATTTGTTAAAACATCTCAATGGGTATTCCATCAATTCCTGGAGCCTTGTTTTTTGACAATTCCTTCAATGCAGCCTCAACTTCTTCCTTCAGTACCATTGGTTCTTGATCATATGCCACATCCTGAAATGGATGAACATTGACAAATTCTTTTTGATACAGTAACTGTGTATTCCTTCCAACTTTGTTTGATGTTTACTGCATCATTCAGTGTTTTTCCCATAGAATCTTTCAATATTGCAACTCAAGGCTTAAATTTTTTCTTCACTTCTTTCAGCCTGAGAAATGCTGAGCATGTTATTCCCTTTTGGCTTTCCAGCTCCAGGTCTTTGCACATTTCATTATAATAATTGGCTTTATCTTCTCAAGCTGCTCTTTGAAATCTTCTGTTCAGATCTATTATCTTGTCATTTCTTCCATTTGTTTTAGCTACTCTCCATTCAAGGGCAAGTTTCAGAGTCTCTTCTGACATCCATTTTGGTCTTTTCTTCCTTTCTCATCTTTATAATGACCTCTTGCTTTCTTCATGGATGATGTTCTTGATGTCATCCCACAATTCCTCTGGTTTTGGTCATTGGTGTTTAGTGCATTAAATCTATTTTTTAGATGGTCTAAATTCAGGAGACATGTAATCAATGTCATATTTTGGCTCTTGTGGATTTTTTTTGTCTTCAACTTCAACTTGAACTTGCATATGAGCACGTGATATTCTGTTCCACAATCAGCTCCTGGCCTTGTTTTGGCTGAAGATATTGAGCTTCTCCATCATCTCTTGCCACAGATGTAGTCAATCTGATTCATCTGTACTCTATCTGATGAAGTCCATGTGTATTGCCACCATTTGTGTTTTTGCAAAAAGGTATTTGCAGTGAATAAGTCATTGGTCTTGCAAAATTCTTTCATGCATTCTCCACCATTATTTCTATCACCAAGGCCATATTTTCCAATTACAGGTGATTTTTCTTTGTTTGCAGCTTTCACATTCCAAGTTATAATCAGCATATCTTGATTGCATGTTTGGTCAATTTCAGACTGCAGAAGTTGGAAAAAAGCTTCAATTTCCTCATCTTTGGCTTTGGTGGTTGGTGCATAGATTTGAATAATAGTAGTATTAACTGGTATTCCTCATAGGTATATGGATATTATCCTATCACTGACAGCATTGTACTTCAGGATAGATCTTGAAACATTCTTTGTGGTGATGAATGCCATGCCATTCCTTTTCAATTTGTCATTCCCAGCATAGTAGATCATGTGGTTCCCTGCTTTAAAATGGCCCAAACCAGTCAATTTCTGCTCACTAATGCCTAGGACATCAGTCTTTATGTGTTCGATTTCATTTTTGACAACTTCCAATTTTCCTAGATTCATACTTTGTACATTCCATGTTCTGATTATTAATGGATGTTTGCAGTTGTTTCTTCTCATTTTGAGTCTTGCCACGTCAGCAAATGGAGGTCGTAAAAGCTTTACTCCAAAGCTCTGCGCTCCACCTAATGGATTCTCAACATTAGAATTCATGTGCTGGGAGGGAAGAGAACTGTCTGGGTATTGAGAGGACTGAGCTCTATTCCTTGTTTTTCCATCTCTTTGCTGCATAGCATTAGACAAGTTTGTTGCCTTCTCTAGGTATTGGGTATCCCTTGAATAACGGCAGTGATTATGGTAATAATGATTACTGACACTGTTTCAGTCTTTATACTTGAAAATTTTCTTTTATGTAATGATTTATTTAATCCTTGCAGAGGCATGATGAGATCAATAGTATAAATATAGCCACTTTACAGAAGAGGAGACTGAGGCAGAGAAAAGGTAAATAACTTGCTCAAGATCACAAACCAGTAAGCAGCAGAGCTGGGATTCAAATACAGCAAGCCTAGTTACAGATCTGTCCTCTAAACAACCATTCTGGACTGTCTTCCACATGAAGGTCCAGGTTTTTTGTTTGTTATAATCACCTTCCTCTTCCAAACCCTTGGGCTTCTCTAGTGTAGCTGGAAAACCTCTAGGCTAGAAGGCCTGTGATGCTCCATGGTTAAATAGACACCAGAAACAGTCCTTCAGAGAATGGGTGACTACCTCTTGTTTTCTGCATTTTATTTACCTGTATTTATGTGTGAGTTTGATTTGAAACTGATTTCCTGATTTCAGAAGAATAGGAAATTCTTTTTCCCCTTGGTTAGATTCTTAAGAAGGCAGATTCTTAAGGAAAGAGAAGACTAACACTGGCTTTAAAGGCTGCCTCACTCCCTAGGCCCAGGGGGTCAAATGGGAGGATCCTTAGCTTAAAAGGCTTATTGTTGTTGGGTGCTATTGAGTCAATTATCACTCATAGTGACCCCTCATAACAAAGTAGAACTATCCCATAAGGTTTTCTTGTTTTAATCTTTATGGATGGAGAACCAGGTTTTTCTTTCATGGAGGCAAGGCTTTAGCTCCCTAAACTCCAGGAAGACTTGTTGTATGTGGAGGGCGGAGAAAGATCAAGGTTGGTCCCAGCAATAGACATGCTGGCCCCAGTGGAAACTGGGTCTTATGTCCTTTTAGTGGACAGCAATTTCTCCAGTGAATTGCAGCTACTTCCCACATTAGTTGCCCATCCAGTTGCCTTGGGCTGTGTAGACAAAGAGGCACAGACTCCTCACTTTTGGGCTGATAGCTGGTTATTAGAGAACAGCTGAGCATTCTAGGGCAGGGCTGCCAGGGCACAAAAACCCACCCATCCTTTTAAAATACATTGTTAAAACTAGTCACACCCTTACATCTCACTGCCTTTATAATCTTTATAAGGTCTTTATAAAGCCTGACTGCTGTATAATCACTTTGCATCAGCCTGTTTTATGCATAAGCCTACAAGCTCAACTAATTTAGGAGACAGTCTGGTGAACAAAGAGAGATGGCATTGTTATAAAGGAGTGTTTGTGTGGAGTAGAAGGTGAGGGATTATCTGGGAGGGTACCCTGTCCTACCAATACAACTAGGCATAATAATAACTGACCTCATGCGACTGGATGACAATCATGTGTAAAGTAAGTGACCATGTGTCCTTGTAGACCTGGGACAGTCCCAATTTATGCCTGTTGTCCCAGAGGTATTGTTAATAGGGTTCCCTTTTATTCTCAAAGCTTGAATGAAAAATTATATGGCCACTCTAATTGTATGTGACCCTGTATGTCGAACTGGCTAGCAAGGACTTCTAGTACATGTATCAGGTCCCTCGAGTTGATCCTGATTCATGGTGCCCTTTGCCTGTTGGAACAGAGCTGTGCTTTACAGGGTTTTCAATGGCTGATTGTCAGAGCAGATCACTAGACCTTCCTCCAGAGTTGTCTCTGGGTGGACTCTAACCTCAGCTTAACTGTTTGCACACATGGACTCCAATAGATGTGTACTATGGATGATATTTTTAAGTAAAAATCCTGCACCTGTGTACTTTGATAGCTTAAAACTGGCTATGGATTAGAACGGTTACATGATCGTGGGTAGGTCATATCACCATTTCACAGACAGTCAGTTTAGAGGGGAGACCTAGGGACAGAATGTCACAGACAACAGTTCAGATCGTTTCTCATCACCTACTAGATCTTTGACCTCTAGGAAATTATTTTTCTTTTCCCAACTATAAATTATGAATAATCATACAGACTTCATAGAATTGTTATAATTATCAAATAATCTTATATAAAGCATTTAGCTTATTTCCAGACACGTAATAGGCTGTGACTGCCATTATCTTGTCGTTATTATTAGTCCATCACTGTCATTATTTGGCTCTCGTCCCTCCATCTGGGAAGTGCTCAATGATGACCCGTGTTCTGCCCTCCTCCCCATGACTGTGTGAGGCTGAGATCAGGCAACACCCACAGAGGCCTCCTGTCCTCAGGGATGATTCCCCCATGGAAGTGCGCTGTCAGTGCCGAGGATGTAGACAGCTGATCCATCTCTGTGGGTCTTAGGAACTGTTCCTAAGACATCATCCCTTTCACCCACTCTGATGCCTCTCTCATCTCGGGCCCTGCCCTCATTATTTCCCTGTGTCGGCCTGTTCCCTCCTCCCACCAGTGGTGCAGTGTAAACAGCAAGACCAGGGTGCCCTTCACTGGTGCTGGCTGTGGCTGGTGGGCTGCCACTCAAGGGGGGCGGGAGGCCAAGTTACTAGTCTTGCCTGCACAGCACCATACAGTATTTTCTGCCTGGAGATTATCCTCTCCTCCCCCTTTTGAGGAAAGGTATAATCTGTTCCTACTGTACTTGCTTTTTTCTTTCTACTCTTTTACCTCTCTCCCTGCTTTGCTCTCCATTTCTTTCTTTTCTTTCTAAGGTAGCTGATTTGAGAGGTTGTGTTGCATAGTAAGGAGTCCCTGACTAGTGCCAATGGCTAACACACTCAGTTGCTAACCGAAAGGTTGTCAGTTCAAGTCCATCTAGAGATGCCTTGGAGGAAATGTCTGGTGATCTTTTTTTTTTTTTTTAAAAAAAAAAAACATGGAACACAGTTTACCTTTGACACACGTTTGGTCTCTATAAGTAAGAATCAAATTGACAGCAAGCAACTAGTTTATTACATAGAAGTTAAGAACAGTAGTTCAAGCCAAACTGCCTCAATTCAAATCTTGGCTCTACCACTTGGTAACAGAATATAATGTACAAGTCACTTAACTACTCTGTGCCTTTATACAGTATAAAGGGGATAATAGTAATGCCTACCTTTTGTAGTTTCTATGAAGTTTTAGTGAATTTCTGGATGTATAGAGCTAAACAAACCTGGCACACAGTAAGTTCTTAAAATATTAGCTAATTTTATTATCTACCCCTGGAGACCTGGTGGCATAGTAGTTAACCATTCAGCTGTTAACCGAAAGGTTGATGGTTCAAATCCACTAGCCACTCCATTGGAGAAAGATTGATGGTCTGCTTCTGTAAAGATTACAGCCTTGGAAACGTTATAGGGCAATTTCACTCTGGCCTATGGCATTGCTGTGAGTTGGAATTAACTCAACAGCACAGGTTTGATTTTCTTACTTCTTAATGTTGGTCAGTATTCTTGTTGCTATGGGAAGGAAATCACACTGAGTTTTTCTGATTCAGAGTCTAGAATCTGCTGCTCATTAACTGTGGTTCTTTAAACTAGACTCTCCCACTTAGGGCTTTAGATTCTTTATCTGCACAGCCTGAAAATTAGGAATGTGAGCTTTAGGTCCTTTAGTCCTCATACAATGTATATTGCCTTCATTTGGGTTTGCCTCCTGCCCTGAACTCCCACTTCTAGAATCATTTAAAAATAGAAGACACACAGCTACTCTAAGCTTCACTGAATGGGGTTAGGGTGAGGGTGCATAATACAGTGAAGGTATCCTTAGATGGAAGTCAAAACCAAAAAAAAATCAAACTCAATGCTTTCAAGATGATGCCAGCTTATAGCAACCCCTCCTTGGGTTTTTCCAAGGTGATATCTCTACAGAAGTAGATTGCCTAGTCTTCCTGCTGGGAAGTGGCTAGTGGAGTGGAACTGCCAGCCTTCTGGTTAACAGTTAAATGCCTTAGGCACTATGCCACCAGAGCTCCCAGTAGACCACAATTCTAGTCCCGGTTCTGCTGTGAGACTCTGTGTAAGTCAATTTCACATCTCTGATTCCAGCTTTTTCATTTTTAAATTGGAAAATGACTCCTCCGTTTTGTGCTTCTCTCAAAATTGCCCAAGAAGACAATGTATTGGACAGTCTTTTGTTGGCTGTTGAGTGGTACAGAAGCATGTAGACTTCTGATTGTTTCCAATGGTATTAATCTCCTTCAGGCATTGATAGGAAGGATTAGTGGAAACAACTCTGGCTGTAGACAACTGCTGAACACAGAAGCAAATGAGTGTTGGTGTTATGTGAGGTTATGGTGTTTGTGCAGATCTGAGATGAGTTTTAAGTTTCTTACCCTGTTTGACCTCTGGCCTCCCTAATGGACATTTGGCCCATGGGTGACTCAAATAGTAAACTACCCACAATCACTTCAAAAAACTTGGACTCTTTTCAAAGATATAATTACTTTTGTTGCTTTATGTTTGGATGACAGGGGAGTAATTTACAGAATCAGGGTAGATCCCTACATGGTCATTAGCTGTGGGACCATGAGTAAGCCACTCCCCTTTTATGTTCTCTGTGAGCTTATCTGTAAAATGAGGTGGGGAGTGAGTGTTGAATCAGGACCCATGTTATCCAAATGCTAGTCCATGGACCAGAGCCAGGCTATGCAACTTCAAAACTCTACCAGAAGCTTTGTAACAATACAAGGTTCCTGGCTCCTACTCTGCTTTGGGACTGTATTTTATTAGCTTCCGCAGATGCACAGTCAGCTTAAGGGAACCACTGGATAGGTGAGATTGCCATCTCAGCATGTACCTATTCAGGTGGTCTGCATGGGCTGCATGACCTGCTCCCTCCTCGTGCTCATTAGCAGGTTGTAAAGAATTGTTACAGTAATCTGCTTGAACAGATTGTTCAATTATCAAATGAGTGCCAGTCTTAATGATGTACATTTGGAGTTGGGCAAGTTTTATAAGCATCTCTAAGTAAAATGGATAAAATGAATAGGAAAAGATTCTGGAAGTGTCTTAGCACTGTGATCTGGAGAACACTAAGTTTTCTACTGGACTATCCCTCTGTATTTTATGGTAGAAGACATCAGGAGTCTTGTTGGGTCTAGTCTGGTGAATCATGCATACTGAAAACATCCTAAACATGCATACTGAAATATGTCTTATAATTTTGATAGCATTTAAGAAAGACATTGGTGGGGGTGGGTTAGCTTCCAATAACCTGATCACTTCAACACCTTCTCTTTTATTTCCAGATTCTCTTGTGACACACTTGGCCTCTCAGCCTCAACTAAGAGGTAAGAGACATTTTCTCATCCTAGGATTCTTCTATCCACATTCACTACCTTCATTGTGTAAACCTGAGTGTCCTTGTGAGACAGCCCCTGTATTCAGGGTACTTACCCCTGAGGGTTCTCCTCAGGCTGTATGTCCTCTGTAGTGGGAAATGGAATTTATGGGCATCCACCGTGAGTCCAAAGGAAGCACATTTCTCTCCCCTGCTGCCATTGTGACCAAGCTTCCCAAAATGCAGTACCTCCACCACAAACATTGGGTCAGAAATCACTTTCTCATCGGTCCAAGGACTATTCAAAGTTGCTGTGTTTTCTCTATCATTTCCTTCCCTCCCCCCTTCACTTCCTGTTTTTTTCTTCCTCTTTCTCTACCCCCACCGCACTCTTTACCCATATCCCTTGTTGTCTGAGAACAGGAACAAAGCTCCAAGCGTTGATAATCATGATTTCCTGACGTGCCCTCTCGCTGCTTGGAGCCAGGGCCAGCACCAGCCTCTCAGCACATGAGCTTAGGCTGGGGGCACAGCAGGAAGCAATGGCCCTTAGAATCCTTTTGCCTGAAAGGGAGTTGAATTAGAATAACTCTTCTTGTCTGTACAAGAATCCACAGTTTCCAAAGGAGTTTCACTAGTACTCAAGCTAAAACACTGGAAAAAATAAGACAACTTCTAGTGTGTTGGCCTAATAATTATAGTACTGTTAGATCTTTATGAATTGAAACCAATGTGATGGCACCTAATAATAACACTGTTTAGATGGGAAAAAGAAATAGAATTAGGAGTTAGGTAGACGTGGGTTCATTCTGGTTCTGCACTGCATTCTTTTTCTGACTTCTAGATTATTCTAGCTATCCACAGCTTTGCTTCCTAACTCTTGGGAGACATGGCATTAAAGATATTTCACAAGGAATTTCTGAGGACAAAGAAGAAAAATATATCTATAAAAATTAGCATGGTATGGTTGTTAATAATTGTAAGCTCCCTTCTCGTTTGGTTTTCTGCACAGAGAAGTGGCTGTTCCAACGCACAGTAGCCACACACCAAAAAAAAAAAAAAAAAAAAAAAAAACATAATAAATGATACCCATGAGAGGAGAGTTGATATCTGTTACTGTGTTTCTCTAAAACATGAAGAGAGAGAGAAAGAGAGACTGGCCCCCCACCTGGTCTGGGTGCACATATATCTGTCACTGAAAAACAAAGCCCACCACTGTGCTCATGGGTCATGGTGTTCCATAACAATATTTTTCTAATGGGAAACAGGGAGAACCATCCCAGCCACATGCCTGAGGAGGACTGTTTTACTAATTTAGTTCCCAAGTGCAAAACTGAAAAACAAAACAAAACCAAAAAAACAGTGTATCATCAATCTGGAAAAAGCGCCACCTTCCTTTCTGACAATCTGTTTTAAAAAAGACTTCCCATTCAGGGTCAGTGACCACTTGTTTGAGATGTCAGCTTGACCATGTGACTGCTTTTTAAAAAGTTCCAAAGGACAGAGTGTCAGAGGAGTGTTCTAATCTGGATTTTACTCCAGATATCCAAGTAAGGCTGTTTTTCTCTCTAAACCTCAGTTTCTCCAACTACAAAATGAGAGAATTAGACAAAATTACCTTAGAGATTTCTTCCAATCCTAGTAATCTATGATTCTGTGGCTCTTTCTGCCCTCCTTTACAAATATTTCTACTAAAAGAGAATAGGAAATAGCCCCTCATGATAGCATGCTTTGCATTCACTTTTAGTAAATCATCACTCACTCATTAAGGACAGGGAATCTACAAGACTCCAGGGGCCACAGTCCTGATTGGGAAGCCAGATTTGCCTTGGCCAGACAGCTAGCTGATCAGCTTGTTCGTCCCGTCAGCCTGGACTGGTGAACCTGAATCGCAAGGAATATTTCCAGGTGAGAACAACTGACTTTGGTTATAGCAAATAGCACAATGATAACCACTATTTTTGGTGCAAAAACACAAATGCAACCACTGCCATGGAGTTGGGTCTGACTCATAGTGACCCTTCCTTGGGTTTCCAAGGTGCTATCACTACAAAAGTAGATCGCCCAACCTTCTTTCTGAGGAGTGGCTGTCATGCTTATAGAATGCTTGAAAGTATTAAGGATGATGATTTCACCAATTAGTCTCCTTTGATTAGAAGCTATGCCTCCTAACACCACATATATGTAAAGAGAAAACAAGGGATATAATTAATAATCAACATGCACTTTAATGCAGCTGCAATTTTGAAGCATTTGAAGGCTTCTGTGTCCTACTGCTGCATTCTGAGGTGGATCTGTTGCTCTGTTGCTATTTAATGTCTTTTAGCTGTAAAGGCATAAAATAGAATAGTTTGGAACTAGAAGGCGGGGAAAGCAGATTAGAGTTGTAGTTTTAGGCTACTTTTTTCTTGCAAAAAAATATAATGTATTAAGATTAAGTATGTATTAAGATTAAGTATAATCAGAATTCCTTTCTGCCCATCTGTCCACCCATATTTAGACATATAAGGAGGAAAGTCCTTAAGTAGCCGTAAAATCAACCCATTGCCACGGAGTTGATTCTGACTCATAGCAGCCCTGTAGGACAGAGTAGAACTACCCTGTAGGGTTTCTAAGACTTTAATCTTAATGAAAATCGACTCCCACATCTTTCACCTCTGAAGATGCTAGTGGATTTGAACCACTGACCTTTCAGTTGGCAGCCAAGCACTTAACCACTGTGCCATGGAACACCTTTTAAGTAGCCATACTAAAATGGAATTGAAATCTCATGTCAGAGGCCTGACTGGCACCCCACTTGCTTTTAGAAACAAGTTCAGTGCATCACGTTATCATCTAAGAGCACTTCTTGGGCAGTAACTGCAACTCACCATTCCCATTGCTCTACTCCCTTTCTACCAACACTTTAGTTCTTTCTTGCTACCTCTTTCCTCTCTCACCTCCTCCTAAACAGTAATGGACACATTTCTTTTAATGTGTAAAGATAGGGTTGTGTCTACTTGAACTTCTTCAGTGGATGATACTTTTCTATGATACATAAGATTAGTGAAGTTTCAGCTGTCTGGACTCTGGCATATTAACACATCTCCTTTAAGCAGACCCAGGGCACCTACATATACAAGATCATGAGTCAGAAAGGAGTTGCTGATACACTGAGATGGCTATGCACCTGTTACCTTCTCAGGTTGCTAGCATTGCCTTCTGTTGTCCTCTGTCCTTTTAAAGGTCTTGTTTTTCATCTAGATGTCTTGGGTTACTTGGAAAACTAAAACCAGAAGCATTTCATAAAGCTAAACATAATGCAGAAGATATGACCAGATAATTTCTAAGGTATTTTCCAATTCTGAGTTCTAGAATCATTTTATCCCAGACTTCTTACTTATACAGGCATACTTTGGAGATATTGCAAGTTCAATTCCAGACCACTGCAATAAAATAGATATCACAATAAAGTGAGTCGTATTAATTTATTGATTTCCCAGTGCACATAAAAGTTATGTTTACACTATGCTGTAGTCTACTAAGTGTGCAATAGCATTATGAAAAAGTTTGAATATTGTGAGAATTCCTAAAATGTGACACAGAGACATGAAGTGAGCACATGCTATTGGAAATGGTGCTGACAGACTTGCTCAGTGTGAGGTTGACACACACCTTCAATTTGTAAAAAAAAATGCAGTATCTGCTGAGTGCAATAAAGCAAAGCACAACAAAATGAGGTATGCTTTTTTTTTTTTTTTTTTTTTTTTTTACCAGATTTTCACTCTTTGAGGAATAGGTTTACTTTTTGCTGCCTTCATTTCTGCCTCGTGTGGTTTCTTTCCCTAGAGTGATTGTAGAGCTATAGCATAATTCAGAGTTAGAAGAGCTCTTGGAACTAGGAAGACCTGACCTCAAATTTAGACATGTGAGGAGAAAAGTCCTGAAGTAGCCATCTCAGTTCTGCTATTTATTAGTTGAATGATTTTGATTAGATAAATTGAAATTGCTGAGCCTCTATTTATGCACCTGTAAGAAAGGGACAGTAAACCCTACATTATAGATTTTTGGTGGGTAGTAAATGAAATAGTACATACAGAATAATTTTTTGCTTATGGTAGTCCTCAACAAATATAAATTTCTTTACCTTCCCAGCCTTATTTAGAGTTACTCAAGCAAACTTTTTATCTTACATCTGGGTTCCATTTGAACCTTGCGCCTAAAATTTAGGAGTAGGTCCCACTTATGAGCATGATAAGCCCCAACCATTTAAAGAAGAGAGATGCTATTAACAGGCTTTTTTTTTTTTTTTTTTTTTTAGTTTTGAAGTGAGCATTTATTTAAAGTGAGAAAATAAGTCACAACAATTTTAAGTTTAAAAATGCTAACAAATAAATATAACAATATCCAGAAAAAAATTATATAAGATGCCTGGCATACTCTGTTCTGTATTTTCTTACATTTTGAGCAATGCATTATTTGATGGTCTCTTCATATGGTGATGATTTTGTAATATCACTTTCCATAGGAAAAAGAACAACTATCGAAATGTATTTGAAAATTGGTGCAATGTTATATAACATTTTATAATTACTCTTTTTTAAAAAATGCATTTTGTTGAAATATAATTTATGTACAGTGAAATACACAAAACTAAAGTGACATGGGTCAATGCATTTTTTTTTTTTCAGTGTGCCCTCCCCTCCCCTCCCACTCCTGGCAACTTATAAAGAAAGTTTGCTCTATATATAAACCTTTCCTTGACCCGCCACAGCAATGAATTAAAACTATATTTGTCCTTCTATGATTGACTTATTTCACTCAGCATAATATCCTCCAAGTTCATCCATATTATGTGGTGGTTTGCAGACTCTACATTTTTCTTTAGTGCTGCATAGAATTTCATTGTGTGTATGTACCATAGTTTGGTCATCTACTCTTCTGTTGATGGGCACGTAAGTTGTTTCCATCTTTTTGCTATTGTAAATAGTGCTGTGATGAACATGGGTACACATATATCTGTTCCTGTCCTGGCTCTTACCGCTCTAGGATATATACATAGTAATGGGATTGCTGGGTCAAATGGCATCTCCAACTCCACCTTTCGAAGGAATCACCATACTGGTTTCCACAGTGGTTGTATCACTTCACAGTCCCACCAGCAGTGTATGAAAGTCCCAATCTCCACATCCCTGCCAGCATTTGTTATTTTCTGTCTCATTGAACCTTGCCATCAGTGCTAGGGTGAGATGCTATATCATTGTTGTTTTGATTTGCATCTCTCTGATGGAGAGTGATCGTGAGCATCTCTTCATGTGTTTGCTGGTCCCCTGAATATCCTCCTTGGTGAAGTGTCTATTCATGTCTTCTGCCCATTTTTCAATTGGATTGTTAATTCCTTTGCTGTTGAGGCATTGGAGTTTTCTACAAATCTTAGAGATAAGCCCCTGGTCAGGTATGTAATTATCGGCAAATATAAATTTGTTTCTGTCATTTTTGTTGTGTGCTTTTTTGTGGTGTTGATTTCTTTGTTCCATACAATTTTCTGTGCTGAGCTCATTTTGTTTATGAATCATGCTATCACTTCCTTTGTTGCTATTGTTTTAGTATTTGCTAAATATTTGTGCTGATCCTCTTTCTGATTTTGATGTGAAGGTTTATCATTTTTTTCTTGAGGTTACCCTGTGCATTATAGTTTTCTTCCCAAGTTTAGAACAGTCCATTCTATCTTGTAGTTGTCTTGACTTCCCTACCATCTAGAAGTTCTGTAACAACACAGTTTTTTCCCCCTTTTTAGTTTGTACTTGTCCTCATTTATCAATTGATGTCTCTGGTTCCCTGTTTACAATCTTGTAGGCTTATTTACTTTGGATACTTCCATAGCTGGGTTGGTTTCTGGGTTATGTCATCACATGTGTTAATGGTCAGTTGTTATTTGCTATTGTTGCTTCTCAGTCTAAAGGGCTCCTTTTAACATCTCTTGTAAAGTTGGTCTGGTTTTAACAAATTGCCTTAATTTCTGCTTATCTGGAAATGTCCTAATTTCACCATCATATTTGAGGGACAGTTTTTCTGGGTACATAATTCTTGGTTGGAAATTTTTCTCTTTCAGGGTTTTATATATACCATCCCATTGTCTTCTTGCCTGCATGGTTTCTGCCAGGAAATCTGAGCTTAGTCTTATTGGTTGCCCCTTGTAGGTAACTTTTCATTTTTCCCATGCTGCTTGCAGGATTCTTTCTTTGTCTTTGGTTTTGATGAGTTTGATGATGATATATCTGTGTGATTTTTCTTTTGGTGTCTATACTGTTTGGGGTTCATTGGGCTTCCCGAATGGATATATTCTCATCTTTCATCGTATAAGGAAAATTTTCTTTCAGCAAATCTTCAACAATTTTCTCTGTGGTTTATTTGTCACTTCCTGTTCTGGAATTCTGATTACACGTAGGTTATTCCTTTTGATGGTATCCCACATGAACCTTAGGCTTTCTTCATTTTGTTTTGATCTTTTTTTCTGATTGATCCCTTTTCAAAGAAGTATTCATTTATTTGCCTTCAATCTCATTAATTCTGTCTTCCATTGATTCATTTCTACTTCTTTTCCTGTTCAGTATCTTATCTATTTCTGAAAATTTAGTATTAATCTTCTGGATTTCTCTCTGTAGATTTTGTATCATTTCTAATTTTTCATTTATTTTGTCATTTTGTTCTTGTATTGTCTTCTGAAATTGTTCTACTGTTTTCTGTGTATTTTCCTCAGTTTTGTCAGTGTTTTTCTTGATCTGTCTCTCAATTTGTTGAAGATACCTAAATATAATTCTTTTGAATTCCCTATCAGGGAGTTCCAATGCTGTGTCTTTCTCAGGGATGTGTTTTGGATCTGTATCCTGGTCCCTTGTTTCTCCTGCTTTATGTTGCTTCTTTGTGTGGACTGTGATGCTCTGTTGTCTCCAAGGCATTGTGACATTTTTGTGTTTATGTTTAATTGGTGACTGTATTTTGGAGTGACTTGCGCACTATTTTCATTTTCTTTGTTTTGTTTGTATGTTATCTACATAAGCAGGGTACTGTGCTTTTGCTCCTCTATTAGCTAGTTGGCAGCACTTACATACTCACCACCTGGCTCCTTTCCTGTTGTCAGCCACCCACATGTCCCTGGTGTCCTTGGCAAACAGAGTCTGTTCTTAGGTCCCTGAAATCTGAATGAGAATGCTGTCACTTTAAAATCCAAAATGGCCACTGCTTATAAACATTCAAAATGGCTGTGCCCTTGGTCACTTTAAAAATCCAAAATGGTTGCCATGTGTAAACATTCAAAATGGCTGCACCCTCTGGAGAGCTGAAAGTCCATGGCTCAGGTTGTCTTCCTCCTTGCTGTTTCCCTTCCTAGTCATAGGCCACTAACACAGTCGTCCCTGTAGACTTTCATGATCAGGGCTGATCTTTAGGTCAATTGTCAGGTCCCAACACCACTTGGGAATATTCAGGCTGTTGGTCCCAACCAAGTAGCTGACAGTCCGCAGCGCCAACCATCTCTGTACTCACTGTTTTTGTTCAGGTTTTTCACTAGTTGGTGCCTAATCCACTTCTGTATAGTTCCTTTCAAAGCTCAGGGTCAGGATTATCTTCTGTAACTCTGTTGATTGGTTTCTCTTTTCTTTGTTGAGGAGGGCCTGTGTCACGTTTCTGCCTGTTCCTCCATCTTCTATTAACAGGCTTTTGATGGCAGATCTCTTCTTCAATAGAAGTCTTCCTCCCCTGGACTTGGCCAGAATTTCCTTTTCAGTCCAGCTATTTGGAAGTTTTGCTCTATTACATCCAGCTTTATATCCGACTCACCACACTTTTAGTACCTTGACATCCATCCATCCCAACCCATGAAGTTTAAGCTGAAAAACTAACTCCCTCCTTGCAACTTTTTCACATTAAACCAGAATAATTTTGGGCCTAAAAGAATATCCTGACAACTGGGTCAGGCTGACTTGGAGGTACACATCCTTGCCTTGAACGTAATAGGATAGTCAGGCATTAAACACATGTTTATCCAGGGCCATGGCCATGGCATGTCTTTCTTCCTTGTCTGTTAGTTCATATGGGAAATTCATTCATCCAGCCATCTGTTCATTTAACAGATATCTTTTGAGCACATACCATGTGGCAGACACTGTTCTCAGTGCTAGGGATACACCACTGAACAAAATAAAGTTCCTGATCTCATAGACCTTAATTTCCAGTGGGGTAGGGAGATTGTCAACAAATAAAGAAGCACACATATATTATGTCAGGCAACAAGAAGCACTATGGAAAAACTAATGCAGAGCAGAGATGGAATTGGGTAAATGGGCATGGCAATTTTGTATATAAAGTGTCAGGAATACCTCCCTGATAAGAAAAGATCTGAGCAGGACCTGAAGAAAGTGAGGGATTAAAGTCAGAGGAAATGGCCAGAACAAAGATTCTAAGGTAAGGATGTCTTGGAATTTAAGGAACTGTAAGTAACCAGTAGGATTGAAGGAGAAATGGCAAGGAGAAGAGTGGAAAGAGGTGAGGCCAGAGCAGGAGTAGGGCAGATCATGCAGGGCCTTACAGGGCAGTGTAAAGACTTTGGCTTTTTACTCTCTGGCTGACTTTTCCTGAGATTCTTCTATCCTTCCTCAGTCTCTCTCAAAGCATCTCAAAGGCCCTATCCATAAAGTATCACTGAATAACAAAATAGATGCTCCACCAAGGTAGTTTACTAGTCATTCATTTGAAAATCTTTATGGAGGCTAAACCAAACCAAACCAAACTCATTGCTATCGAGTCAATTCTGACTCATAGTAGCCCCCATTGGGTTTCTGAGGCTGTAATTCTTTGCAGAAGTAGTTTGTCCAGTCTTCTTTCTGCAGAGTGGCTGGTGGGTTTGAACTGCCATCCTTCTGGTTAGCAGTCAAATGCCTTAGACACTATGCCACCAGACTAGGCACTGGGAATCTGCGGATGGATCAGACCTCCTTACCCTTCAGGAGCACACTATTCTGTGCTAGTTTAAGGCTTTTGGGCAAGTTGTCTAAATATGGTCATCATGGAGCCAGTTTGCTAGAGGGGAAGTTTCCCCTGGATGCCTCCCACAGGTCACTTCTACCAATTCTCTTGGAATTCACTTACATCATCAGCTAAGTCTTGAATTGAGGCCAGAGGGGAATAGGGTCAATCCACTTAGCAAATATTTGAGTGCCTGTTATCTGTCAGCACTACTGCTAGGCACTGGGGATAAATGATGAAGCAGATCCAGCCTCTTACCTCAAGTTGTTCATGGTTTTACTGGGGAGACATGCTAGTAACTAGACAACACACACTTTTCAATGATGTGATAAGAATAGGCTTAAGGGGAGCCCAGAGAAAGGGCTGCTGGTGGTCAGAGGAGCACAGATCTGGGAAAGCTCCTTGAGGAAATGTTGTCTCAACTCAACCCTAGATATGAGAAGTAGTTAGGCAAGTAAAGAGAAAGGAGGACAGAAAAGTTCAGTAAATGCTTTTAGGATCTTCCAGGCAGAGGAGAAGCATCTGTAAGAGCTGGGAGAGAGAGAACTTTGCCTCTTGGAGAAACTGTGTACTGTCATCGATTGTAGCTGGGATATGCAGCGTGAGGTGAGGTAAGTCTGAGAGACTTGAGGCAGTCATTCTGAGAGGTAAGCTGGAAATAAAATGAGGATGTGGGGTTAAGGGTATGAGTGTCTCTTGAGGACAGCTCAGAGCTGTTAGCAGTTTTTATTTTTATTTTTTCAAGTCAGATTACATAGTGAGAGGCACCTTGCTCTTCTACCCCACTTGTCACATTCATATTTTTTTTTCTATTTTAAGCATTCACATACTTTCTTTTTTTTCCCCAAGTTAGTGTCTACTCTCTAGTTAGTGATTTATTCTCCCTTTCCTGACTACCTCTACTAACCATAGAAGAATATTCCTTTTTTTTTTTTGGTAAAACTTTTTTCTTGACTCTTCACAATAGTGGTCTCATACAATATTGTCTAATTTCACTCAGTATAAAACTCACTACCATCAAGCCAGTTTGATTCACAGTGACCCCTCCTTGGGTTTCCAAGGCAGTATCTCTACAGAAGTAGATTGGGCAATATTCCTTCTGAGGAGTGGCTGGTGGGTTTGAACTGCCAGCCCTCTGATTAGCAGTCAGATGCCTTAGGCACTATGCCACCAGTGCTCTTTCTAATGGTCTCTAAGTTCATCCATGTCATGAGGTGTTTTGGAGATTCATCACTATTCTTTAACATTATGTAGTATTCCACTATGTGTATGTACCATAGTTTGTTGATCTGTTCCTCTGTTGATGGGCATTTACATTGTTTCCCTCTTGTAGCTATTGTGTATAGTGCTGGACTGAACATGGGTGTGCATATATCTGTTTGTAGCATGACTCTTATTTCTCTAGGATATATATCTAGTGATGGGATTGCTGAATCATATGGTATTTCTATTTCCAGCTCTTTAGGGAAATACCATATTGTTTTCCACAGTGGGTGCAGCATTTTACAGTCCCATCAGCAGTATTTGAGGGTTCCACTCTCTCCACACCCTTGCCAGCATTTGTTGTTTTCATCTTTTTTAAATTAAGCTATGAGTGCTGGGGTGAGATGATATCTCTTTGTTTGATTTGCATCTCTCTAACCACTAACCATTGTGAGAGTTTTTTTCGTGTGTTTGTTGGCTGCCTAAATGGTTTCTTTGGTGAAGTGTCTATTCCTGTCCTGTGTCCATTTTTAATTGAATTATTTGTCTTTTTATTGTTAAGGTGTTAGAGTTTTCTATAAATTTTAGATATTAACTCCATATCAAATATGTCATTACTAATTTTTTTTCCTAGTCTGTGGGTTTTCTTTTTACTCTTTCGGTGAAATCTTTTGATGCACACAAGTGTCTAATTTTTAGAACGTCCCAGTCATCTATTTTGTCTTCTGCTATTTGTGAATTTTTAGTTATGTTCACTAGTGTATTTGTGCCCTGAATTATGGTTCCCAAATTTCTACCTATTTTTAATTTGATGGTCTTTATGGTTTTAGATTTTCTATTCAGGTCTTTGATACACTTTGAGTTCGTTTTTGTGTATGGTATGAGATATAGGTCCTGTTTCATTTTCTGCAAATGGATATCCAGTTTTGCCAGCACCATTCATTAAAGAGGATCTCTGGTACCTTATTTGACTGTTAATCAGAAGGCTGGCAGTTCAAACCCACCAGCCACTCCTCAGAAGGAAAATTGGGCAATCTACTTCCATAGAGATACTGCCTCAGAAACTCAAGGAGGGGTCACTGTGAGTCAGATCCAACTTGACAGCAAGTTTCTTTTCCTTTCTTCCATGTATTAAAGAGACTATCTCTTCCCCATTTAATGAGTTATGTCTGTTTGTCAAAGATCAGCTATCCATAGGTAGATGGATTTACTTCTGGGTTCTTAATTTTATTCCACTGGTCTATGCGTCTGTTATTGTACCAGTACCAGGCTATTTTAATTACCATGGCTGTGGTTTTGAGATTGGGGAGTGTAAGGCCTCCTACTTTGTTCTTCTTCTTTAGTAGTGCTTTACTTTTCCAGGGTCCTTTTCCTTTCCACATAAATAACCATTAGTTTTTCCATATTTTTAAAGAAAATGATGGGATCTAGATCCAGACTGCATTATATCTGCTACAGACAGTATTGCTATTTTCACAGTATTAAGTCTTCCTATCCATGAGCATGGTATATTCTTCCAATTGTGTAGGTCTCTTTTGGCTTCTTGTAATAGTGTTTTGTAGTTCTCTTTCTATAGGTCTTTTGTGTCTGTGGTTTGATTTACTCCTAAGTACTTTATCTTTTGACTGGTTATTGTAAATGGTATTGCTTTCCTGATTTCTTTTTCAGTGTTGTCTTCACTAGAGGAAAGGAATCTGACAGATCTCTGTATGTTGATTTTCTACCCTGCCACTTTTGTTAGCATGCTTTAAACAAAGATTGGTAACATGATAAGGCCTGAGTTTTATGAAGCAAAGGGGCTTATTCTCTTTGATCCTTGATTTCTTAAAATGCTAATTTTATATCTACTCATTTTAATACTATATGATCATAATTTTCTTACCTGTTAAATAGGTTAACATAAATCAGCTGAAACAAATGATTATCAATAGTGGATGAATACAATTGACTAAGTGCCCTAGATGAAAGCCAAATATCGACATGTTTCTTGCACTGTCTTTCTACATGAATGAAGCTTTTGCTAGGAAATGGATAGGAGAGAGCAGGTGGCGAGAGTCATGCTATTCTAGGAGAAATGATGGGATCTAGGTCTTGCTATGTTTTGTTCTAGTCAGGAAATGAATAGGTAGTATTCATATCTTAATATGCTCCCCTTTGAATATATTAAAATCAGAATGTTCTCTTCAGATATATAATATAGAGTACATGTCATGTGCCACTCACTGTGCGAGCTCTGGTAACATTAAGACAAATCAGACACAGTTAGTCCCCTCAACAAATTTGTAAGCATGTAACAAATGCAGAGGAGCAGATAGTGGAATGAGAGCCCTGGCATGAGCAAAGTGATGTCAGCATACAGGAGGGTTTCTGCTCTCTGCTGAGGGAAGTCAGGGGAGGCTTCCAAGAGGGGCCATGTAAAGGGTGAGCATTGAAGGATGTGTAGGAGTTGGGAGCTGGGAGACTCTTGGCTTAGAATTGCATTCTATAAATAGGAGCTGACACTCAATTGTCTATAAGGATGATGATGAGGAAATAGCCAAAGTGATCATCATGCACAGATAATGCCTTGCCTTTTGAAAATCCATTTGTAGCCACCTCCTCATCCTCCCACCTTGTTCCCAACAGTGACTAAAAAGAAGCAAATTGACTAATTTGAATTGATCTCTCCTCTGACCCCATGGAGGTGTTAGTGAGCAGAAAAGGAGAAGAGAGACCAAGAAAAGAAATAGAAATGCGAAGAGAAGGAGGAAGCAGCAGCATCTCAGCCATCCAGAAACTGGTATAACAATGTAAAGTTCATCATAGCTCCCTGGTGATGAAATACAGTTTTACAGAGAACTGAGTCTGCTCCTGCACAGTGAAAACTAGAAGGGATATTAAAAACTATATCCTCTTGAAAATTATTGTGTACAAATTTGTTGTTGTTGTTTGCCGTCGAATATAGAATTTATTCTAGAACTTAGCATGGAGCCTGGTGCAGACCACTTCTCATAATACTTGTTGGGTGGAAGATGATGGAATGGGTTAGAACCGACCATATGTACATACACATTTCCCCAGATGTGCTAACATCTATATATGTCATGGCAGTTGATATGCACAAGTACACTAGGAGGGAATACCAATGCCAATTTATAGAAGAGAGACAATTTATAGTAGCTTGTCCAATTGGTGCACCGCTATTAGGTGGTCAGGATTCAAACTCTTTTCTGATTGCCCCTCTCTTACTGAACACACTGTGTGTCATACTCTATAAATAGGTGGCATGTCTAGAAGACCAAAAAGAACATTTTTTAACTAAGAATTGTCCTTGGACATGGCCTTCACCTAGAGCTCCAAGATGCAGAAGTGAGCAGAGCAGTGGCATGACCACTATAAATCAAGAATGCATATGTCTTATTACAGATTGAATTGTCCCCTCAAAAATATGTGTTGAACATCCTAACCCCTATATCCATGGTAATAATCCAATTTGGGAATAGGTTTTCTTCATTATGTTAATGAGGCAGTATTAGTGTATAGTGTGTTTTAAGCCAGTCTCTTTTTACATATAAAAGATCAGATTAAGCAGGCATGCAGAGATGGGGAAAAATAGATGCCAAGCCATATAGAGATTGCCAAGGAATTGAGGACCAGAAGTTGAAAATAAATGACAGAGAGAGAAAGCCTTCCCATAGAACCAGCAGCCTGAATTCGTACTTCTAGCTTCCTAACTGTGAGAAAGTAAGTTTCTGTTTGTTCAAGCCAGCCACTTGTGGTATTTCTGTTAAAGTAGCACTAGATAACTGATATGTCTGAAAGTCCCCTCAGGACCCATCCAGGGTCAGCAACCCTCTACATTTTGTGCTATAAATGTCTGCTTACATACTTCCAGGGATGGAGAACGTATTGCCTTGTCGAACAACTGGTTCTAGTTCCTGATGTTGAGCACCCTTCCTTCTTTACAGAGCCATTTCTGAACCTAGCCGTGTCTCATGTTTAATTGGCATGAACATTGCATCAGTGAGGGGCTTAAGTGGTAGGTGTTTTGCTCTAATTGGAGTGTCTGGGACACACTGGCTGTCCCATGAACTCTCTTCTCAAATTCTCTTGGAGAACCAGTTGCCTTCACCCCAGCCAGGGGTTTTTTGTACTTGGGGAGTGTATTTGCTCTTCTGGATGAGCTAGGCAGGGGGAAAGAAAGGCCTGTTACTTAGGTTTCTTCTCATCTCCCTCTGAAGAAAGACAACATATGCCTTCTTTGAATCCCTTCTTTCTAAAACCCTAGCAATACTTAGGGGGAGTAGGTATTTCCTTTAAGGGACTTTAGCAGACATAAGGCACAGTTCAGAAAGATTTTAAAAATTAAGAAAAGAGAGAGAGAGAATATGCTAGGAAGAAAGGGTGATTGAAAGAAAAGAGCAGAGTTCTCTTTGGTGGCAACTCCTCTGCCACCAGCTCCTGTCCCTTTACTTACGCTTGTCTCTTCAGCTAGAATGCCCTCTCATCCTTATCTGGCCTATTTGAGTCCTCTATGTCCTTTGAATTCTGCACCAAATGCCACCTCCCCAAAGAAGACTTTCTTGATAGCCTCCCTTGAGAGACTTTTCAGTGTCATAGTAGTACAAATAAAGAAGAAAAGGTGATGACCATGTCATCAGGGGTTAAATGGGTTCTAGCCCAAACTCAAGTGCTAGTTCACCATTGACTTTGGTCAGCCCCCTGCCCCTCTCAGCATTCTTTCTTCATGGTAAGTATGAGGGAATTAGGCTTAATTGTCCAGGGTCTTCTATCTCAGAACTTGTCTCCAAGATATCCAACTCCAAGAGTTCTTGAGTCCTGCCGAATCGCCACATGGCCCCGCAGGGTGGGTTTGAGGTGTTTGTATCACCACTAGGAAGCTTCTCTGGATAATATGATTGCTGATAAGGGACAAAAAGGGGTGATCAATGTCTTCTCTTTCCATCAGTGCAAAATCACTGATAAAGTAAAAGAGGCTCAGCCAACAGTCCACTCTACCCAGTCTGATGTTGTGAGCCCTGTTGTTGTTGTTGTTATGTGCCGTCGAGTCGGCCCCGACTCATAGCGACCCCTCCTTGGGTTTCCGAGGCAGCATCACTATGGAAGTAGGATTGCCCAACCTTCCTTCCGAGGAGTGGCTGGTGGGTTTGAACTGCCAGCCTTCTGGTTAGCAGTCAAGTGCTTTAGCCACTATGCTACCAGAGCTCCCTAGTGTAACTATAACCTTTGCTCAGTTCTCTTGCTCCTTCTCTGGGTTAGAAAATAGGAAAATCAGCTAGAGCGTGTTTGACTTAACCTTGATGATGAGCCTGTCTTTCTCTGTTTGAAATTTATAAGTCTCCAGCCCAGTAGCCCATTATCGTTCTGTGGCGTATGGAGATTTCATCAGATCTGCAAAGAATGAAAGAGTTCAGGGTTTTGATTACTTGGCTATAAACTGTCAGATGAGTTATGAAAGTTTAGAAGAAAGCTTGGGTAATATTTCCTCTAAAGACCCCTGCTTAGCTATGAAAGACCTTCACAAGACCCTCTTCCCAGCATGTCAGCTCTCTCCTCAAGCAGAGAAGGCTGTGGTGCTTTGAAGCCAGAGGCCTGATACTTTGAAACCAAAGGAAGAAGAATAGTCATCTATTAATTTCTGCAGTTGCGATAATGTGGGATGTGAGGAACCTGGAAATTGGGGAACATTTCAGAGGCAAGTGTACATAGTTTTAAGGAATTTCATCTAACAAATATTATACATTTTAGTAGACTTTAGGTGACATTTGTTTGAATAAATCATAGTTGGCTCATAATTCTTTGTACTGTTGTGCTTAAGAACATGGACTCTGCAGGTTCTTCTTCCTCTGCCACTCATGAGCTGGGTGACCTTGACCAAGTTACTGAACCTCTCTTTAAGTCAGTTTACTCATCTATAAAATGGGGAAACTAGTAGTACCTTCCTCATAAGATTGCTATGATATTTAAATGCATTAATACATGTAAGTGCTTAGAATGGTGCTTGGCATATAGTAGGCACTCAATAACTGTTAGCTATGTTTATATTGATTTAAACCCTCAACTGGATATTCTATTAAAGATAAATTGCTGGCTGTGCTAAGAGTTCAGTCATTTAATGACTATTTATTAGACATCTCCTTTGTGCCAGATCTACTCAGACAATGGAGTCACATAGCTCAACTCAGGGAGCCCAGTGCCTATTAACAGTAATATATACAGAGATTATGTTTCTGTGAGGCCATCTGTGCCATTAATGACAATCCAGGAATTTTAGGAGACCAATGATAGGTACACTTCCTTGAGCATGGAAGGCATCTCAGAGTAGGTGATGAGGACTGGAGTGGGTTGGTGTCAAGGAGAGGATGGAAGCAGGAGATGGGGAAAAATGATGGCTAGGGAAAAGAGAAATTGACTAATGGTGGGAGAAGAGCTGGGGAGAGAATTGCCTGATATTTATTTTTTGGTGGTATGGGTGATAAGTGCTGATTTAAGTGTTTTTTTTTTTTTTTTTTAGTTTGAAATACCTGAAGGCCCCCAGATGGAAATCTCTCCACTTTGCTCAGCTCTAGGATTAGGAGGAGGAAGAGGACTTAGAGTGTGCAAATGGAAGGACTGCATAGCCAAGGACGGGGCAGGCCACTCTGCTCCAAGGCTGAGTGAACACAGGCCTTTTTCTGTGTACGCCTGAGAGCTCAGCCAGGCCCTTAGCTCCTTGATAGGCCCGACAAAGGCTCACTTGTTCTTTCCTGACATCAGACCTCACCCTCAGGATTTCTCTGTCCTTCTAGGGCAAGATCTCACACAGTGATAATAGAGTGAAAGAGAAGAGAGGAAGCAAGTAAAAACTATCTCGGGTGTCACCATGCCAACCTGCTTCACATGCAAGGGCTAGGAAGATGGCGCTGTGTGTGCAGTGGCATACCTTCTAATTTGCACCCCAGGCAAATTAGTCCTGAGTTGCTGAGCTTCTGGTCCCACCCGAGAAGGAGCTGCTACTTTCGGCTCAGAGAGACGGTGATGCCTGGTCAGCAACAGGCAAAATATAAAAGGGTTTGGTTAATTAGCTGCTGCCCACAATGAATCAATTCTTGTATTTCCCTTTCATTTTTTTTTAGCTTAACAAGTATGGCATTTAGGCACCTGGGTTTTCTATTATAGAAAGGGTTTATAGAGTTTTCTCTTGAAAATTTCATACAGGCTTACAGTGGATGGGGATCTGAGGGATCATCTAGTCTAATTTCTGTCAGATCTTTTTTTCAGGTCAGTAAATGGAGGCTAGGAGGGTGAGAGGGAGTGTTGATAGTGGAAAAAAAGTAAGACTCCATGGCTATTAAAGGCTTCAATTCAAGGGTGGAGATATTTTATGTAAGGCACTCAACACAAGGCCTGGCCTGTAAAAAGACTCAATAAATGGTATCTCTGGCTACATTTTGAACTTTCATTTGTGCCAGGGGGTGTCAATAAATGATGAACAATAATCTATAAAACAACAACAATCTACAAAAACTTTCATGTCATGTGTCATCGAGTCTGACCTGACTCATAGCGACCCCTCCTTGGGTTTCCGAGGCAGTGTCACTACAGAAGTAGATTGCCCAACCTTCCTTCCGAGCAGTGGCTGGTGGGTTTGAACCGCCAGCCTCCTGGTTAGCAGTCAAGTGCCTTAGGCACTATGTTACCAGAGCTACAAAAACTAAATTCATGTTAAACCACTATGGGAATAACTCCTAATTTAGTGGCATAAAACAGCTGCTTTCTTGTGAGCTATATGGTAATAAGAGAATTTGACATTAGAACTTCAGATCGTTAATCTAGTGCAGTGCTTCTCTAGGGGCTTTTGTTAAAATGCAGATTCTGATTCAGTGGGCTTGGGGTGAGGGTTGAAATTCTGTATTTCTGGCAAGCTCTCAGGTGGATGATACTGATGCTTTTGGTCCCCCAAGCATACTTTGAGTATTATGACGCAAGAAAACTAAAAGAAAAGAAAAAAAAAATGTACTTCATGATTGGAAAATAAATAACAGAATGTGTCTTACTAGAGCTCCTTTATGGATAAGAGCAACTCACACCTGTCCAGAGCACAATCCAGTTTATGTGATGGAGTCACACAGATCTTGAGCATGTTCCCTAATCCTGCAGTGCCTCAGTTTCCTTATGTGAAAAAGTAGAGTTAATAACAACTACTTTACAAGTGATTCTGAGGATTAAAATGAGCCACTCAGCAAGGAGCTTGGCCTCAAGTAGGCCTTCCAGAAAAGGCAATTGCATAGACAGATGTGGTATCTTGCCAAGGCCGTAAAGCCGCTAAGTAGAAGGTGATCCCATCTCTACACTTTCTCTTCAGTATGTTTCCAATGCTCCACCAAATACCAAGGGTCCTTAGATTACTTTGTTTAGATGGGTTCTTAGCTGGTATGAACTGAGTAGAAGCTCTAGACATAGTGTTTGAATAACAATTTACTGTCTTCAAGTGGAATTACGAAATAGCATAAACAGTAAGTACTCCATCTGTCTGTGAGGCCCGCAAGCCCTATGGGAGATCAGTAGCAATGCTTTCAAATGCGTGGTTGTTTGTGGCCACAGACACCAGCCTGAGAAGCCCCACCACAGGGTGAAGTTTAAATCAGGATAGCACTGGGTTTAGTCATCACAGAGCAGGGAAGGGCTAAAACATAAATTTAGAGATAAACTCTGTGAGTTTGTTTGTTTGGCTTCATTGTGGTCTTGGTTTATCAAACTAAACAGGGAAGTTCCACAGTAACTTTGCTACCTTCTTTTGTGTATTGTAAGTTTCCCGCAAGACCAATGCCACCACTGTATTTCTTTATGTCTGTCTGTCTTTAAATCAGGACTTGGGGTATAAATCATTCTAGTAAACAAAACCTAGTCCATAACACAGTTTGCCCCACTCTCTTAATTTGCATTTCCAGAACCAAAATACAATTTTTAGTGGATATTTCAACAGCGCTACAGAAACTCATTTTTGATAAGCTTGTGATGGAATTCCAGCCCCCCCTCCTTTTTTTTTCCCCTACTCTTTACACTTTGCAACTGGAGTCAATGTTGATTCAACCACAAGACAGATGTTTCCCTTGATGGAAAACATGATTTAAGAAATTAGCGGAAGGGACCAGGGAGGATGATTACTAAGCCAAATGGCTGAATCTATTAATTTTTCCTTCCCAAATGGGGTGGCTCAGTTTCTGGCAAGCTAGTCAAGATTAATGTTTTTGAAATGGCCTTGAAGTAGAAAGCAAGTGAGTTGCTGCATTAAGTAAGCACTGGTTACTACAGCGAAGAATTTGAGACTGTTTACTACTGAAGAGAATAACATTTAGAAAATGTTTGGGACATTGAAATTGATCTCTCTGTTTTGTCCTTTTTACAGTTCTGCTTCTGTACTAAGCACTCCTCCTAACTAGGTCTGGCATTTTTAATGTGTGCTAATAATGCCCCTTAGTGGATAAAGTACTTAACTGCAAGCTCTTACAGTTGCTAAAATAAAAGCTCTCCCCTTCAGCAAAAGTATATAATTTTAGTTACTCTTTCAAATATGCTTTTTTATCTTAGCACCGGCCCATTTTGAAAGATGTTCTAAGAATCCTCTTTAAACACCTTTAAAATATCCAAATGGGCTTATTATTGGCTGGGTGTTGAGGTCTGAGGCCTGTGTCTATTATGTCACACAGTAGCTCCACTTTTGAGGACTTTAAGGAAGTTTCTCTCAGATTTCAAAAGCTGTGCTTCCACTGAACAGCTTGTTTCTTATTTAGATCGTGTGTACTGTGACTCATGCAGCTGACTATATTGCTTCTGCATGTTTGCTGCTATAAAGCTCAGAGCCAGTTTCATAGCCCAGTTCTACCACGGTGGACAGATCTGAGACCAAAGAGAAGAAATGTTTTTAGTAGTTCACATTTGCCCCACTTCTTAAAAAACAAACAAACAAACAAAAAACAGCAACAACCTTCTCCTCCCTTAATACAAATAAACAATATCGGTTTTTAAAGACAAAATTAAATTGAATTTAAACAGTTTTACATTTTTCAAATTCAATATGTTTTTTTGACTTTTTAACTGAAAGATTTGCCTTGTTTGGAGAATGCTACATTTCACTGTAAAGGTATACTTTTAAAGTTTTCAAACAGAGACGTTTATTAAAAAAAAAAAAAATGTTAGTACTTGGGCCTTGGAAAGAGATAAAGAGAAAAGTTTTACACAGACATGACTAGAGGCATCCATACATTTAAAGTAAATATTATAAGTGTTATAGATTCGTGTTTAATTAAAGTAAGTTACCTTTTCCTTTCTTTTCTTTTAATTTTATTGTGCTTTGGGTGCAAATTTACAGAGCAAATCTGTTTTCCATTCAACAGTTAAAAGTCAGTTATCTTTTCTAAAACTACTTTAATGTAAGGAAGTTATGTCAGAAGAAATCTTTTAAACTAGTACTTTTGTAGCAATTAGTAAAAAATAGAGAAAATTTTTAAAAAACATAATAAGAAGCATAATATAATTGTAGTGATTTGGTTTATATCAGAATGCTATTCCATCTATAGAGAACTGTGCAAATAATACTGGTATTTCCGTGCTGTGGGGTTGCTATGAGTTGGATCCAACTTGATGGCAGTGCATTTGGTTTTGGTTATTAAAAAGAATGAAGATATTATTTATGTGTTACTATGGTATATTGTCACAAATAAAACCGTGTGCAGAGCACTATGTGTAATATGGATTTATTGGCTTTTAAAAATATATACGCACACATATATATGAATAGGATTTTATATGCAAAAAATATCTTTGGAAGTAACCAAAAAAAAATTGTCACAATGGTTGCCAATGAGTAGAATTGGATGACAGGGAAGTGGAAAAGAGATATTTCACTATGAAACATTTCTTATCTTTTGAACTTTTGACTCTATTAATATATTACCAATTCAAAACTATGTAAAATTTAAATTAAACAAAGCCTAGTCCAAAAAAGTCAAAATAAAATTCAAAATCACATGGGAAGAAACTCTAATGTAGTGGCCATTTCTAAAACAATAGTTTTATTATTTAGTTGATGGAAAAGAGAAAAAGTGGTCCTAGCCATATTTCAATGAGAGACAAATATAATCCTGGCATAAAATTTTTTTTAAAGATTAAGGAAAAAGTTGCTCATTTTGCTATTGATAATAGACATTAATCTATGCAAAAAAGAGACATTTCTAAAGTGTTCATTCCTGAAGACTAAGTTTATAAATAAGATAGGAATATATACATACAGTAATATATTGGAGAGAATATGGGCTTTGAACCAGAAAGACAAAGGTCTGCGAATTTGCTGCTGGCTCAAACTTGGGGAAAACCACTTAATTTCTTTAAACTTCTGTTTCTTCATCTGTAAATAGAAAATACTACCTACTTTTGAGGATCACTACTCATCCTCTTGTCAGTTTGTTGTGATGTGATGGCTTGTGTGTTTCCATGAGGCTGGAAGCTGTCCCACCAATATTTCAAATACCAGCTGGGTCACCCACAGTGGAAAGGTTTCAGTGGAGTTTCCAGACTAAGACAGACTAGAAACAACAATGGGGCTATCTGCTTCTGGAAAAAAAAAAAAAAAAAAAAGGCCACTGAAGGAGATATGGTATAGTTTAAAATCAGAAAGGGTATGGATCAGGGTTGTAACCTTTCACCATTCTTATTCAATGTGTATGCCAAGTAAATGATCCAAGAAGCTGTAGTTTATGAAGAAGAATGCAGCATCAGGATTGGAGGGAGACTCATTAACACCTGCAATGTGCAGATGACACAATCTTGCTTGCTGAAAGTGAAGATGATTTGAAGCACTTACTGGTGAGCATCAAAGACAACAGTCTTCAGTATGGATTACACCTCAACATAAATAAAGTGGAAATCCTCACAACTGGACTAATAAGCAACATCATGATAAATGAAGAAAAGATTGAAGTTATCAGAGATTATTACTTGGATCTACAATCAGCATCCATGGAAGCAGCAGTCAAGAAATCAGACATCATATTGCACTGGGCAAATCTGCTGCAGAAGACCTCTTTAAAGTACTAAAGGGCAAAGATGTCACTTTGAAGATTAAAGTGCGCCTGACCCAAGCCATGGTATTTTCATTCACCTCATATGAATGTGAAAGCTACACAATGAATAAGGAAGACCAAAGAAGAATTGTTGCATTTGAGTTGTGGTGTTGGCAAAGAATACTGAAAATACCATGGACTGCCAGAAGAATGAACACATCTATCCTGGAAGAAGTATAGCTGGAATGCTCCTTAGAAGTGAGAATGGCCAGACTTCATCTCATCTACTTTGGTCATGTTGTCAGAAGGAACTCGTCCCTGGAGAAGGACATCATGCTTGCTTTATTGAAGGGTCAGAGAAAAAGACCCTCAAAGAGATGGATTGACACAGTGACTGCCATGATGGGCTCAAGCATAGCAGGAATTGTGAGGATTGTGCAGGACTGGACAGTGTTTACATTTTCTGTTGTACATATGATCGGTATGGGTCAGAGCCAAGTTGACAGCACCTAACAGCAACAACAATTTTTGAGGGTTATTACTAGAATTAAATGAGATAATTTTTATGCAGGAGTTAACATAGCAATGAGTGCTGAGTAGACACTCAAGAAGTGGCTGCTAGGTTTCATTCTGTTATACATAAGGATTTCCAAGAATTGGATCTAAATTGAGAGCAACTAACAACAACATACAGCATTATATTTGTTATAGGGTAGTAGTTGGGAGCTCTGTTGGTGTAGTGCCTAAGGCACTTGACTGCTAACCAGAAGGCTGGCGGTTCAAACCCACAGGCCACTCCTCAGAAGGAAGACTGGGCAATCTACTTCCATAAAGATAGTGCCTCGGAAACCCAAGAAGAGGTCACTATGGGTCACAGATGACTCGACGGCACATAACAACAACATGGTGGTAGTAATTTTATTTAGATGACAAATTGCTTGGAAGGAGGAGAATGAATGAAGTAACTTTTTGAATCTCTTCTGGATTTCACTCTTAGGGCCGACTGGCGCTCTGTGTCAGCTTTGTTATGCATTAGAGAAGATGATGAACTAGTATTTGCCTTTAACCTATGATAGAACTTTCACTGCTGGCTCTCCTGCCCAGAAGCAGAGGGCAGGCAGGACCACTTTTGAAAGTACACTGTGGTCACTTAGTCTTAAGCATTCTCACTGTGCAGGAATTTTGATGAAAGCAGCATCCTCAACATGGAATCCACTATTCGGTGGGGAGATGTTGTCATTTTGGCAAGCCTGCCACTGATTGAACCTCCCACAGCCCAGCCTCCCAGAGCTGACTGGCAGGGCCAGAGGCAATAACCCAACCATCACCCTCTTACATCCTTCTTTTTGTGAAAATGAGTCACTGGCTATCTCCTGCTGGCGCTAAGGGGTAGGCTGTTCTCCAGCCCTACTCTGCCTGTGCTCAGAAGTTAATCTGTGCATCATTAAGGCCATCTTCTGCTTTTCTGATAATTCAAGTTTTCTTTCTTTTAGTTTTCAAGCATAGAATGAGATTTCTGTCTGCTTATTCTTATGCCTGAAAATAGTTATATCTTTATGTGAAAATAATGAAACAGTGGCTTTCTCTTTTCCTTCTTCTTTCACTCCCATCCTTCAACTTTCCTCCCTCTTTCTTTTCGCTTTTTGTCATTCTAAATACATAGATACTACTCAGGCAGGAGGAAATTATCTTATAAAGATTTTGGCATCCATGCTTTCATTCATTCATTTGTCCTTTCTTTTATTTATTCAGCAAACACATATTCAACTCAAGTTTTGTGCCAGGCCCTGGGTGGCCTGCTGTGGTTCAAACATAAGTAAGTTCTAGTTCCTGGCGTGGAGGGTCTCACCTTCTAGGAGGATAAGCTCACAGATAAGCAGGAGATACTAGGGATATGGAAAAGTACTGAGAGAGCATTCACGGGCTTTGGGGAGAAGTACAGGGTGCCTGGAGTTCCCCCTGCATGACTGGGGCAGGAGTCACAGCAAGCCCACCCACGACGGATGTAAGTTGTTTGTCAGAAAATTACATTCAGAGCAGGTTTAAATGCCACACAAGAAAACTGGTCCTACCACTCTATCATAACCAGCATACTAGGATATGCCAACAAATCTTAAAAACTGAGCCAGTAACTATTGTTGCTTCCAAGATCTGAGAGTAAGGGCCCTCTTTACACAGCTCTTGGGCTTCACCGGTAGTCCAAACTCCACCAAGACTTCCTCCTTCTTCACCTCACTCACAGCTCCCTTTTTCTTGGAACTTTCCAGGTCATGCCAGCCCAGATTAGCCACTTCCTCTCATGTACCCTTTCCTATACCCAGATAATAGTCCTCATTAGAGTATTCCCTCTTTTACAATTTTCTTTGAATGTGTCTTTTTGCCCTCATTAGATTTCTCTTCCAGACTGCAGGAGTAGTGCTTTATTTAACTCTAGTCTTTGCAAAGGGCAAATGTTCATGTAGTTATTCCTTTGACTCCTCGTTATCTTTCTATGCCATAATAAGGATTGTGCTAGATATGGAGGATGGAGTTATGATTAAGATCAGACTTCAGGAGCTCGAGTAGACATGTGTGCAATATTTTATTTTTGGTAGATATGTACACAAGAGGTACAAAGTAGATTAGGATACTAAGAAGAAAGAGATCAGTCCTACCTTGGGGGCAAGTGATAAGCAGCCACCTGAGAGAGGAGCAAGGAGTGTTAGTTTTGGATGAAATGAGGCATCAATTGAAGTGAATTGAATGTGAGGTGAAATGTGGGTAGATACCTGATAAGAGACAATACAGTTTTGCAAAATGAACAGAATTTTTTGTAGTCTTTGTAATTTCTAGAAACTTTGGAAAAAAAAAAACCATTACTTATTACAACTAAATGCTACCTTTCCTGGGCAATTTAATTTGTTTCCAAAGCTTGAGATCTGTATTAGCAGCATTGTTTAGTTATCTCATGGAGTTCTTTTGAAAGCCAGTGGATAAATCTTTGTTGTTTCTTAAATGTCCCCAACCTGGCACCATCATGTTATAATTTTACTATTATTGTGATTACAGTGAAATCTGATTTAGGCTCCTATGTCTGGGGAAGTGGCAGATTCTCAGTAGCTTCTCCAATTCCAAAGAGTATGAATTAGAGAAAAATGAAGCATCAGATATTTGAATACACATGATAGCTTAAACCAGGCTGACCAAACATTATCTTTTTAATGTACTTTATTTTTTTTTCTTTTTAACATACTTTGGTGTTTGCTTTATTGAATATATGAAAATCGCATAGTGTATTTCATGATGTTTGATGCTTCAAAAGTACACAAAGGCTCAGAAAGCAATTTCTCTTTAATAGTTTAAACAGTTCCCCTAATTTCTGAATGACTACATTTTCAGAGATAAACTCTAGTGTGCCCCTCGATCCAGGCAGTAGACCTTTGATATAACAGGGCACACTGGAAATTGTTATGACCATCCTCACTGATTGTCCTTCCTAAGCAACATGAAATCCAAAGGGTTTCATAGAACAAGACCACTTAATACTTTGCAGAAGTATTATTAATGTGCATCTCATTTGTAACTAACTTTGCTAATGGTTTGACATTTTGTTGCTTGAATGTGTTTTGGGGAATTGTTTAAACCCCAGATTGTTGGAACAAGAAAGAATTTCCCAAATCATCTAGCCCAGTTCTGTTGGGTTATAGGCAATAAAGATGAGACTCAAAACAGGAAATGACTTTGCCCAAAGTCTCCTAGCCAATAAGTGACTGAGTGAGATTAGGACACAGAACCTGTGATTGCCTGTCTTGGCAGTGACATTACAAGTCACTACTATCTTCTGTGTCCTTCAGGCCCAGGATTACACAATAGCCTTCTGCCTGGACTAAAGGGCTAGGCTGCATTTCTGCTCAGGAGTATTACTGCTCTCGGTATTATTTGAAAATTCCTACATAACCAGTCCATAGACAATTTTCTTGATCTTCTCTTCCCCTTTAACCACCTAAAGCACACCTTCTATTGTATGATTTCCCACTGTCCCTCATTAGAATCGTGCTCATTGACCATGCATTTTCCCTCCCTCATAATGGAGCTCTAGTGGCATAGTGCCTAAGGCGCTTGACTGCTAACCAGAAGGCTGGTGGTTCAAACCTACCAGCCACTCCTCGGAAGGAAGGTTGGGCAATCTACTTCCATAGTGATACTGCCTTGGAAACCCAAGGAGGGGTTGCTATGAGTTGAGTCCGACTGGATGGCACATAACAACAACAACAACATAATGACTATTTCTTCCCCAGCCTTATCCACAGGTTGTTTTTCTAATTTTTTTAACTTAAATTTAAAGCTATTAAGATTTTAAATAGACTATTTAAATATATTTCAAACCCATCAACCACTCCTCGGAAGGAAGGTTGGGCATTCCTACTTCCGTAGTGATACTGCCTTGGAAACCCAAGGAGGGGTCACTATGAGTTAAGGCCTACTAGA
>NW_006921774.1:2986639-2998912 GCF_000298275.1 Orycteropus afer afer | reverse complement strand
GAGCTCTAGTGGCATAGTGCCTAAGGCGCTTGACTGCTAACCAGAAGGCTGGTGGTTCAAACCTACCAGCCACTCCTCGGAAGGAAGGTTGGGCATTCCTACTTCCGTAGTGATACTGCCTTGGAAACCCAAGGAGGGGGTCACTATGAGTTAAGGCCTACTAGATGGCAAATAACAACAACAACAGCATTTAAATATATTATTATTCATTTTAAATTGTGATTTGGGTGAAAGTTCACAGAGTAAATTGAATTTCCATTCAAAAATTCATGCACATTTTGTTCTGTGACATTCATTACAGTCCCCACACTGTAATAGCACTCTTTTCGCTTCCTCCCTGTGTTTACCATTTCCCTTTATTCATCTTTTCTATCCCTTCTTGCCTTCTTAACTTCATCCCTGGGCAAATGCTGCCCCTTTGATCTCATATGGTTGATTGTTCTAATGAGTGTGTGTACCTTCCTGCTATTATTGTTCACCTTATGGGCCCATCTGTCTTTTGGCTGAAAATTGAGCCATGAGGGTGAATTGAGTTCCCAACTTGAAAGGTGTATAAGGGCCATAGCCTGGGGTGTTCCACCAGTCTCTATCAGACCAAAAAAAAAAAAAATTCACTGCCATCAGGTTGATCCCGACTCATAGTGACCCTTCCTCTTGTGTTGTTCCCGGCATACTCCTCTGCCATGAGCATTTTGTACTGGCTTCCCTATTATTATGTATTGCCTTTCCCTTCAACCAAGTTAATACATGTTTCACTCTAGTTAGTGATTTACCCTTCTTTCCACCCTCCTGCTGTGACAAAAGGCCACAGACCATGTCTTAGGCCACTTTCTATTTGGCAAAACCATCTAATAATAGCTCTGGAATATTAGACAAGTGAATAAGATAGTGAGTGTAAGTTTTCATGCCTGATTCCCAAATCCCAGTTCTGCCTATATTGTAACTAGCTGAGTGACCTTGAGCAAGTTACTCAGCCTTCTTCAGATTCCTCGTTTGTAAAGTGGAAAGGAGTGATAGGGGTTGATTTGTGGAATGAATATGATAGTGTGTGTGAAGTAGTTAGCATAATGCTGAGTAGAGGATATATACACACTGCATGGATGCTGTTATTAGGCAGCTCACTGAGTAAGCAATGCATACAGAATTTCATATTTAGTTGACTGTAAACCAGTGCATATTGGCAGTGTTCTTTGTCTGCCAAAATTATTCCATAGCATCTAGTATATACCACAGTAGAGTATACCACAGTAGAGGTATAATATTTAATATATATAATATATAATAGTATATACCACAGTAGAGTATACCACAGTAGAGTTATAATATTTAGATGGAAGGAAGAAAGAGTCCTGCATACTTGAAGTCCTGGAGACAGTTCTGGGTACTAGTCAGTAGAAGATACTTTGATCTATGAGAGTGTATCTGCAAGACAGTGACCAGAATACCAGGATGAGCTTCTTTCATGTGATATGGAGGAAGAAACTTGATAATTTGTTTAACGAAGAGAAGCTACGGAGGGATGGGGGAGGTGATAGGGGTTGTCTTCATATACACATGGAGTTTCTACTGTGTGCCAATCACTATTTTAGTATTTGGGGAGTACATATGTCAGGTGGCAATATGTAATACAAAGAAGAAAAATAAAGACAGTGATAGGGGATGGATGAAGTACTGTTTAGAATATGCTCCACTGAAGAATACAATGTGACAGAGACTTATAGATTAGGAATAACATTCTAGGCAGAAGTATTGGCACGTGACAAAAAAACATAAATGTTCAACATAAGTTCAAGAAAAATGAGGTTGCTGGGGTGGGTGAAGCAGAGTGAAATAGTGGCAGGAGTTGTAGGAGATGGACAAGCTTGGGAGAACATCAAATTAGTCCTTGTTGACTTTGATAAAGACCTTGTACAGTATTTTAGTGAGTGCAGTGGAAAGTCATACAAGGGATTTAAACACAAAAGTAGCATGACTCAACTTATAAAATATAACTGCAGCTGCTGGATGAGGGGTTGATTGGGGGTGAGGAGGCAAGAGTAGAACCAGAAAATCTCTTTAGGATGCTGTTTTTTTTTTTGTTGTTGTTAGGTGCCGCTGAGTTGATTTTGACTCACGGCAACCCTGTATACAACAGAACGAAGCACTGCCCATTCCTAAAAATCCTCACACTCATTGTTATGCTTCTGCCCATTGTTGCAGTAACTGTATCAGTCCATTTTGATGAGAGTCTTCCTCTTTTTCACTGGCCCTCTACTTTTCCAAGCATGAAGTCCTTCTCCAGGGACTGAGCCCTTCTGATGACATGTCCGAATACATGAAACAAAGTCTTGCCACCCTTTCTTCTAAGGAGCATTCTAGCTATCCTTTAGGGATGCTTGTATGCTTGTACAGTATAATACTCTGAGTAGATGATGGTGGTAGCTTGTGGCTTGGTCTTGATGCTGGAGTGTGGAGGGTATGAGCAATGAATTAATTCAAGATACAGCCTAAAAGAAGAGCTGATGGGATTTGTTGGCTAATAAGATATGACACCAACATTTTTTTTAGTGAGCCCTTAGAAATAGATTTGTCATGTACTATGATGGGGAAGATGATAGAGGAGACCAATTTTGAGAGGAAAAAACCAACACTTCAATTTTGGACACAGTAAGTTTGAGGTATCTATTAGAAGTCAAGTGATCAGTTGGATATATGAGTCTAGAGTTCAAATAAAGAGAGGAAGATGAAAGTAATAAATTTTGAAATCATTAGTATACATACTATAGATAAATAACTGCTATTGAGCTAACTCCGTTTCATTGTGTCCTTATGTACAACAAAGTGAAACACTGAACAATATGGTATCATTCTCACTTTTGTCAGCCTTTCGTATCCATGGTTACAGCTATTGTGCCAACCCATTTCATCTATGGTTTCCCGTGCCCTCCTCTAGGGATTAATCCCACCTCATGACATGTCCAGAGCAAGAGAGTTGGGCAATATTCTGTTGTGATACATAAGATTTTCATTGACTAATTTTTGGAAATAGATCATCAAGCTTTTCTTCCTAGCCTGTCTTAGTCTGGGAGGTCATCATGGTAGACCCTGTTAGTATTTAAAATACTCGTGGCAGTTTCCAGCATTATAGCAACCAACATGCAGGCCACCACACTACAACAAATTGAGATATACTATGGTTGGTAGTTAAAGTCCTCACAGGTATTCATAATTTTGTAGGAAAAAGACATCCATGGCCAGAAGGACTGAAGTAAGACTAGTGGGTGGAATAATAATATTAGTAGTGATTATGATAATTACCAATTATGTGTCTGGCTGTTTACATATATTGTCTCACTATTCTTAAAAACAACCTTAGGAGTAGCTACTGTAGTGCACTTTGTTGTTGTTATGTGCCCTCAAGTTGGCCCAGACTCATAGCGATCCCTCCTTGGGTTTCCGAGGCTGATTTAGTCATGATGAAATTCAGACTCCGGGAGATTAAGTAAATGTTAAATGCATTCACTCAGGCCACTCATCTCTATAAATGACTGAAGTGAGATTCAAAGCCAGGTCTTTCTGACTCCAAAGTTCATGTTCTCGCTACTACAGTGAACCTCAGGAGCCAGATCACAGCTCACTTTTAGTCGTTCAATGGAGTGGCCAACTTCCATCTTTGAAAAATACAGTTTCACTAGGAATTTCTACCAGCATCAAGTTGAGCCTGTCCTGAAATTTAGGGACATAGAGTGCTGTCCATGCCAACACATACAGCACAATGATAACACATGTGCAAAGCAAGGGAGAGCACTTTGAAAAACAGCATCAGGGGCATGAAGTCACAGTTTTGTTCTAATCACTGGCTGCAGTTTCAATGAAGGCATTACCTATAGTCTCTGTTGATTTCCTTTCCTAGTTCCGTAGGTTGAATGACAGTGCCCTTCTCCCCACCCCATCCTCCTCCTCCACTGTTCTGAAGACAGTGGGGGAGTGGTGATGCAGGTGTTCATTTAACACTGACTGACTGGCAGGCACTGCTCCAACTTGTGGCCTTTTCACACCCAAATGTAACATTTGAGGATGTGAGATGATTTAAATTCTGACTTCTTAGACTCCAAAGCTCACGCTATTGCACTGCACTCCTTGAGAAAGGGTGAGAGCAGGCTGGGATCCTGAGAGCAGAAATGTGCTTTATCCGTTTCCTTGGTATGCAGTTCCAGGGATGGTCAGCAGAGGGGACCGTGTACCGGCTTTTCACAGCTCGATGCCTGAAGCCATGTTGAATGAGCAAATGTCTGCAGCGGACTCTGTGAGATCTAAATGTCTCCTTGGCAGGAAATCCGCGAGCAGCACTGCAGGGTTGTGCAAACAGCCTTACAATGTCCGTTTGTGTGTGTGCATTCGACTTCGCCCGCGTAGCCCACAATGCTCTGTTTTCTTTGGATAATGGGGCTCTGTGGACCCATGCGCCTTGTCATGCAAAGGGAGTGACCTGTGTTTGTCATAAATGGGCTCTTGTATGATTAATAGCCATGTGAATGAGCCCACAGCAGCCGTTCAGCACCCGGCTTCACCTCTTCACGGAGGCGGTGGTCTGTGTCGGCTTTTTTCTCTAGCTCCAAAGCAACAGTACAGAATTTATTGCTAAAAGGGAAATGACTTATTTGCATGTGGTTGCAGTTTTTAAAATGCAAGACAGGGGGCGTGGATAACTAGGATTTGTTGGAATGGATCTGCCGCTTATGGATACTACAGTGCATGCCTTACTTAATAACAACACTTCCAAGGGCTTGTTACAATTTGGATTTTACACATGAGGAAAACTCAGCTTCAGAAGAGTGGAATGACTTATCCAAGGTCTGTGTGTCTCCAAAGCTCACGCTTTCACCACTAAATGATACCCTTTCCTTTTTTAGAGTGGCTTGGTCTGTGGCACACACACTTGGAAACACCTTCTTCATTTTGCTTGGCATTCTATAAACTGAAATCTGTGATTTAAAATAGATGAGGGATGTCCTTCTTTGGGCTTAAGTGTGTTTATTGACATTATATGTAAAATTATTTGCGTTTGTGCATGTGTACAGTTTTCTCAGAAGCCCTATTTTTTAATCAGATTCTCAAGTAGTCTGTGATCCTAAAAAACAGGGTTAATTTAAGCACATAGGACTTTTTATATTTTGGGAAATGCTTATTTTCTCTAACTTGTTCTTCTTACCAATGACTGTTTTCTCTATTCAGTTTATAGTTGTTGCCTTTGTTGGTTGTTGTTGCAGTGCAGTGACTATTGATTCAGCACGGTCAGTGGACATTTATGAAGAGTACAGTGTATTGGACTATGATTCATGCTTGAATGGAGAGAACCTGGGGGAGTGGGTGAGATGGGTAACTAAAAATGAAATGCTGAATACTGAGAATGACACACAGCCCTAGGAAGAATTCACAGAAACAAAAGTTATTAATTTTGCCCGAGGATTGGGAAGGAGGAAGCTCTTTGATTTGGGCCTTGAAAGATAGAACCTCCATACACAGAGAAGAAAGAGTGTACCAGTCACTGGGAAACAGTGGGAGCAAAAAAGGATAAGCAAGAACAATACCAAAGCCCTTGGCACCCTGTGACTATTCTGGTGTGACAAAAGGACACTGTTCAGAGGAGCTTCACCAGCAGGCATTAAAGCTGGAAAGAGAACATGGGGCCAGGATTTATGGTCCTGAATACCATGTCAAAAAATTTACCCACCTTTATTAGATAGCCAGTTTGGAAAGCATTTATACTGAAACATGCCTTCTTTCTACCCAGCTAACTCCATCATGGTGCTTACCTCCTAGAGTCTGTCTCAGGAAGCAGTTCCCAAGCACAGACCCACTTTCCAGCACCCCACAATCTCACATCACCTACTCTTCTTGTCTCTCACTTAGGCTGATGGTCTTTGTAATTGCTTGGGATTCAAGCCAATGATTTTATCTCAAACATTGAGTTTTGTTTGCAATGAAGAGTACCTTGAAATCAAGATAATTACTTCTTTCAGGAACTGGAGAAAAAGGCTGAGTCCCTCCTATCTCTGAGCCAATTTTAGAGTCAACTTTTGGCCACTTTGGATATTGTGATGCTTGAGACATAATGGAGAATGCCAACCTCCCATGGCCTCAAATTTTTCAGGTTTTTAACATGTAAAATAGCTTTTGTTGGTCTTTTTTGGTACTTTAAAATATTTTTTTAATCTCCTTGTCCTCTAAAGTAAATTTGACCTAGGAACTAATTCCTCTTAAGCTCTGACATGTGACCTCCAAAGCCTTCTCTGATATAAAGGTTGGCCCCAGTTTAAGAAAACCCAGCATCTGACAATCTAGACTTAAATATCAAGTCAGTTTGGTGCTGGGGCTGTTTGAATATTTGGAGGTGGTGGTGGGGCGTTTACTTCACAGAAGGACTCCTTTCAGCAGTACTGTTCCTCCCTGTGCCTTGAACTGGAAGGCCATATTTCACCACCTGACAGAGAACTATGGAGGCACAGAAACTGAAAGCACAAATGTGTGATACAGCTGCCCATGGAATGAAAGCCACGCAGAGGCAAGAAGAAAGCCTTTTTAAATTTTTTTGTTTAAGTTATACTGTAAGATAGCAGAAGTAGAATAGATTTAATTCACTAGCATTCACTTTACATGTGACATTTCCTGAAACCTGTTCAGAGACTGGTGAGAGATCTGTGGGCCAAATATCAGGTATCAAGTTGGGTATCAAGAGGGGAGAGGGGTGAAGGTAGAGACTGGAGGCCATAGGGAGAGATCATGCGGAGGACTGGAGCTAAGGGAGATGGGGAAGGTTGAGCTGACAGAGTTTGGTGAGAGAATGGATCTAAGGTCTAAGGGGGGCAGAGATAGGGACATCTCAGATGGTACTCAGGTTTCTGGGATTTACAAAGAGGTGGATGAGGAAGACTTTTACTGATACAGGTAAGAGGAGGATATTTGAGGAGGGCAGAAAGTTAGGGTATATGGCACTACCAAAATTGTTATGCATATGGAAAATTTAGTTAGTTAGATATATGGGCCTGTTGCTGAAGAGGGAGGTCCAGTTTGAGGTGAAAAGTTGAGAAACATCTGGGTGAAAATTAGGGTCAGGAGAACCTCCTCACCAGGGAGAATGAGAAAAGATGTGAAGAAAGAACGTTGGAAGCCAGTGTTTAAAGTTCAAATGGAGAAAATAGAAACTTAGGAAGGAACATGCAGAGAAAGAGAAGAGCAAGGAAACAGAGGTCCTCAGCATCTAAGGGAGGAAAATTTGATCAAAACCATCAAAGTGTGGCAAGCTGCCTTGGTAGCATCATGTTCTAAGGAAGAGAAGTCTGCTTGTTTATTTAAATATCTGATAAGGGATTTGGGGAAAAGGAAGTTTGTAATTGTATGTTCTTTCAGTCTGTTTAATTCAAAGCAGAGTCACTAAGTGGTATAAATGGATAACGTGCTTGGCTGCTAACCAGAAGATTGGTGGTTCTGGTAGACCCAGAGGTGCTTTGGAAGAAAGATCTGGTGATTTACTTCCAAAAATTCAGCTATTAAAAACCCTGTGGGGCTTCTGACACACATGGGGTCACAGTGAGTCAGAATTGACAACAGCAACTGTTGGTTTTGGTTTTGGTTTCTCAATTCAAATCACTGGCTGTCAGAACAGCCAACATTTAAGAAACTTCTAGGTGTTCCATTTCATTTTATAGGCTATGAAGTGGAAGCCATTGGAAAGAGGTGAAGTAACTTGCCCAACATTATATAGTAAGTAAAGGGCATTTCCCTGGGCTGCTTGCTCTGCATGGGGTCCCCTTCCTTCTGAATAGTCAGACCTGGCCTGGGTGGGCTGAAGCTGTCAGCCCTCCTTCTAGGTAAGGGGCAGATTTATCAAGTGGTTTCTTCCTAACCATGTTCTTGATTTCACAAGTGAAAGGGAACAAATTCACTAATGACTTGCCTGCAGTGGGCTAGGTCCAAAAAGTAAGCCCCAGTTTGATTGCTTCCATACTCACTAGCATTTGAAATTGGGGACACATTGACTTTCATCCCCTAAAATACATCTAATTTTGCCCTTATTTCTAGGAGACTTTTTGCTGCTGTAATATTGATGTTTATGAGAAAATTAGCTGTGATGAGGTAATGGTCTATTTTAGAAAACTGAACTCAGATATTGAAAGGGCTATTTTAAACTGGCACTTAATTGTTCAATTCCATAATGGCCTCTTGGTGTGTTTTTGAGAATTCCCATGGATTGCCTTACAACTGGACTGTAGCAGCCTATACTCCATGGGGAGCACCAAGCCCTTTTGAGGGACACCGTGGTATTAATGATCGATGAGAATATTCAAGGCATTTTCCCATTTGAGTGCCATTACTTGTGGTGTTAAAACGTTTTGAAAACACATTTTAGCCATTAACTCATTTTTATTGTCAGATGAAAGTGCTTAATAGACTCACTCCACTTCAGTTTTCATCCTTCATCTTGGAATGAAATCATCTGTTGGAATCTTGGCAATACATTCGGCAACGGAACAGAAAACCTCATGACTTCATTGCAGAGTGGCAGATGGGGAAGTGACTCGTAGCCCAACCCAGCTATCTAAAATTGCTAACTTGGAATAGCAGATTCAGGTTCCTGGAATTTATAAGTGGAGCTACTTTATTCCATTGATGCTTTCATTTTTCCCCAAGAAAAATAGAAGCTGCTTATATTGCTTTAGGGACCTGAGTGGTGCAAGCACTTTGTACTCAATTACAGACATAAAGGTTGATGGTTTGAACCCATCCAGTGACACTGTGGAAGAAAGTCTTGACAATCTGCTTCCTTAAAGATTACAACCAAGAAACCCTATGGAGCAGTTCTACTCTGTAGCACATGGGGTCACCATGAGTCAGAATTGACTCAATGACGATTTTTTTTATATATATTGTTTTAAAAATGTCCCTTTACTTTAGTTGGGAAGTGATTCTTAAAACCAACCATTTTGTTTCTGATATACTGTAGGCTTCTGGTTAACTGTTATCTGGAAGTTTGTTTTGTTTATAATTAAAAATAGTCGAATAGTGTAGATGTTTAAGTGGGTTCTGTGGTTAGCAGAAGAAAGTGTCTCTGAGCCATGTCATTCCTTGACATATCAAACATGGTCCTTCCCTCCAAGGACAGTTTTCTGATGTTGACTAAGGTCCATGGGAGGCAAGCCAGAGATTTTGCTGGCTTTACAATGCAGTGTAGTTTGTCTCCACACCACTGGTGTTACTGCTAGAGGCTCCTATCCTGGCTGCCTGTCATGATTTCTCCAAGTCTGATCCTTACTGATCAAGAAGAAAGGTAGATTGCTTTAATAGCCCTCTGACATCATATGCAATCCCCAGAAATATTTCTAAAGCGAGAGCTGGCCTTCTGTCCTCCATTCTGTTGGGGAAACCTTGGGCACTGTTGCAGTTAGGAGGTCAGACTTATAGTAAAACTAAGTAAGGTGTGGCTGAAGGCACCGACTCAGAGAGGAAACCGGGTCTCAGTTGTAGCTCTGCTCCCAAGCCTGGACAAGTCGTTGACTGCATTAGAGATTCCTAGACTTTTAGAGGGAGCTCTGGTAGCATAGTGGCTAAGGCACTTGACTGCTAACCAGAAGGCTGGCGGTTCAAACCCACCAGCCACTCCTCGGAAGGAAGGTTGGGCAATCCTACTTCCATAGTGATACTGCCTCGGAAACCCAAGGAGGGGTCGCTATGAGTCGGGGCCGACTCGATGGCACATAACAACAACAACAACAAAGTAGTATAATTTCAAAATAAATTTTGGGGATATAGGATTCAACTATCACCCTCAATTTGAAATATAAATTAAAATTTAAGTATGTTTGAGCAAACTCAGTTTTCTGAAGTATTAATGACATAGTCTCTATTTTTCTCATTCTGCCTTGGGTTACTGATGCTTGGGAAACACCGAACAGAGCAGCCATTTCCAATATTTCTTTTCCAGTGATTACTAAGTACCAGCGCCAGTGTCAAGGACTGTGAATGTGATTAGGTGTCAAAACATCCCTGCCTAAGAAAACCTTACAGTCAGAGAGGTATGAGAAAGCACACTCAGATAGGCACTGTTGTTGTGTTGTTGTGATGTGCCCTCAAGTTGGACCCAACCCATAGCAACCCCTCCTTAGGTTTCCGAGGCAATATCACTACAGAAGTAGATTCCCCCATCTTCCTTCCGAGGAGTGGCTGGTGGGTTTGAACCGCCAGCCTTCTGGTTAGCAGTGAAGTACCTTGGGCACTATGCTGCCAGAGCTGCTATAGGCACTATCATGTAGTAAATATAGCATGTTAGGGGAGCAGAGAAAAGCAGCTCACTTATGGGAGTGGGCTTTGTTTTCTTAGAGTGGAAACACAGGGAGCATTTAGGGATTTCCCTCCTAAAGCCCTGATTTCCAAACTAAGAATAGAAATGTAATGACATTGATTACATTCTGCAAGTTGAGCAACCCTTCTCACCCTCCTTCTTCATCTCTAAAACTAGGATAGTACAAGGTCTTACCTCATATGGTTGTTGTGAAAATTAAATTGGACAATACACGGGAAGCTCTCACCACTGTGGCCTGTGTATTATTAAAAAGTTAGCTGTCATTATAATTTTACACAGGAAAGAAAACATGTGCAAGAGCCCTGAGGCAATAAAGAACAGGGCTGCTCTGGAGAACTGCAGGGTGTCTCCTGTTGCCAGAGTGGAGGGGATAGGGGCAGGGTTAGGAAGAGAAGGAACTGAGGTGATAAGAGGAGGTCAGGGCTTTCTGTGCTGATTGCACACACTGGGGTAGATTTTATCCTGCAGGCACCTGGGAGCCACAGAAGCAGATTAAGCAAGGAAGTAACATAATCAGATTTGTGTTTAGAAAGCTGGCTCTGCCAGAGGATGGAGATGAATGAAAAGGAGACAAGACTAGAGCCAGGAAAACCAGTTTAGAGACTATTTACTTTTTAGCCAGCAAGCTCGGCTGAGAGTCCGAGTTAGGATAATAAATGTAGAGATGGAGAGAAGCGTGCCAACTGGCCTTAACTACTTAGTGAGGATGTCTTTATAGTTATCAGTGAGCATTCTGAGTTTAGCATGCTCTGGCGAGACCCTATAATGTGGAAAACAAATCTTCTAGTGACAGCAATATATGATATGTCTTTATGTCTTAAATTAAATAAATAAATAAGGTGTGATATCTCTTTACCTTTTAGTGTTTAGTGGGCAGAGTGTGAGATTGAAAACCAGGACATCTCCATTCTAGTCCCTTCTTTGCCCCTAGTTCTTTGTGTGTCCTTGGCTAAATACTTCTTGGTAAAGCCACTGCCATCCAGTTTATTCTGACTCATAGTGACCCTCATTGGGTTTCCAAGGCTGTAATCTTTATGGAAATAGATTGCCTCATGTTCCTCTTGTGGAACAGCTGGTGGGTTTGAATCACTGACCTTCTGGTTAGCTGCCAAATGCCTTACCCACTACACCACTATATATGTGTGTGTGTGTGTGTGTGTGTATGTATATATCTCTCAGTTCTAATGTAGGAGCTCTGGTAGCATAGTGCCTAAAGCACTTGACTGCTAACCAGAAGGCTGGCAGTTCAAACCCACCTGCCACTTCTCGGAAGGAAGGTTGGGCAATCTATTTCTATAGTGATACTGCCTTGGAAACCCAAGGAGTGGTCGCTATGAGTTGGGTCCGACTTGATGGCACATAACCGCAACAACAGTTCTAATGTTTGTTTTGTGAAATTTGGGAATAGAGTAGGATTGCAGATTTGTAAATCTAAGAACCTTCTGCAAAACCTTGGGAAGGGTATTTAGTGTGCCTGGGTTATGGAGTTTTTGTCTGTAAAATGTGTCCAATAATGCCTGCCCAACCTTTGACACAAGTTCATGTTGATGATAAATGGGGCCAGGCATAACTTTCACAAAGATGTGTTGTTATATGAATATATATTATTATTATATTCATGATCAATCTGTTCTTTGTACACTATCTATGTTGCCAAAGAGTGTTTGATTAAACCAGGACATTTTAAGCCCCCAAAATACTGGGATATAGTTAGAGAATCTGAGTCTTTCTAATTTTTTAAAAGTATTTACAGGGATACTAAAGACTATTTACTCTACAAGATACTGTGTTGTTGTTATGTGCTGTCGAGTCGGACCAACTCATAGCGACCCCTCATTGGGTTTCTGAGGCAGTATCACTATGGAAGTAGATTGCCCCATCTTCCTTCCGAGGAGTGGCTGGTGGGTTTGAACCACCAGCCTTCTGGTTAGCAG
>NW_006921774.1:2984391-2985833 GCF_000298275.1 Orycteropus afer afer | reverse complement strand
AAAAAAAAAAAAAAAACACTGCCATTGGGTCAATTCTAACTCATTGCAACCCTTTAGGACAGAGTAGAACTGCCCCATGGCATTTCCAAGGCTGTAAATCTTTACAGAAGCTGACTGCCTCATCTTTTTCTCATGGAGTGGCTAGTGGGTATGAACTGCCAACCTTTTTGTTAGCTTCCCAGTGCTTTAACAATGCTTTAACCACTGCACCACTTTCATAGCCTCCTTCATCGGCTCTGTTAGCACTCCTAAAGTGACAAGAGAAATATCTTTCTTCTAGGCTATTTGGGGACAACAAAATTAAAAGGATTCATTTTAAAATTGCAGTGCAGCAAGTGAACCTTGAGGAATAAATCTGTATTCAAAGATTTCATGAGTCTCCAATTTGTATCATTTGTCCGCTTCACACTCCTCATCTCCTCACAGCTAGGGGCACTTCTCTCAGACAACCTAAATTTACAACATCCTTTAAGTCTGAGTAGCAAGTCCACTTCTTCTATGAAGCATACTTTTTCTGAACATTTCACCCCACATGGTTTTCTCTCTTCTCTGAATTTGTAAAGAACTACATTCCTCCCCATACACACTGCTGAGAGGTATTGGTATAGAGAAGATCCCTTTGGGAATCTAATAAAAACTGTAGATTCTCCTCCCCCAAAATAAGCATTTAAATACAATATTCTACTTGCACTTTTGGGCACTACAGGCTCCCTGAAGCCCAGAGACCTCCTAGGGGTCTGGAGCCCCAGGTCTCCTTCTGTAGAGAACAAAACAAAAGCTTTGGATCCACACGCTTCCAAAGTCTATTGACTCTGTCTTTTGTTTGCTTGTGATCTTGAGAAAATCACTTACCTCCTCTGAAATCCTATTTTCCTTAATATGAATTACAGCTAACTGAAGGCTTGCTGTAAGCTTTGAATAAAATGAGATTTGTGGAGGTTCCAAGTGTGCTGCCAAATACACAGTACCAAAAAAAAACACCTCCCTGCTGTCAAGTTGAGTCCAAAGCATGGAAACCCCATGTGTTAACAGAGTAGAGCTGCTCCATGGGGTTTTCCTGGCTATAATCAATCTTTACAGAAGAGGCCCTGATGGTGCAGTGGTTAATGCACTTGGCTACTAACTAAAAAGTCAGCATTTTGAGCCCACCTGCCTCTCCAAGGGAGAAAGTTATGGCAGTCTCCTTCCATAAAGATTCCAGCCTTGGAAACCCCTATGAAGCACTTCTACTGTGCCATATAGGGTTGCTATGAGTTGGAATCAACTTGGACAGCCATGAATTTGGAATGGTTTGGAATCTTTATGGAAGCAGATCACCAGGCCTTTCTTCCAAGGTACTGCTAGTTGGGTAGGTACCATCAACTTTTAGTTTGTTGTTGTTGTTGTTCTTGTTATTTGGTGTTGAGTGTGACCCGACTCATAGCGACCCCTCCTTGGGTTTC
>NW_006921774.1:2979788-2984291 GCF_000298275.1 Orycteropus afer afer | reverse complement strand
AGTCAAGTGCCTTAGGCACTATACCACCAGAGCTTTAGTTAAGTGCAAATCATTTGTGCCACCCAGGGACCTCTAATACACAGTAAGCATTCAGAAAAACTATATATATACATTTTTCTTTTCTTTCAAATACTAATAATAAATGCAATCACTTTGCTATTTAAAATGCATCAGATACATAGCATTTATCAGAAATTTGCTTTGTGTTTTCAGATAGGTTCTATCATATTTTTCTAAATAGAATGTGTATCACCTGAGCACTGAGGTCAGTGCATCCATCTTTGGAAGTGGCCTCAGCTTACCACACCTCCATGTGACCTATGTATTGAAGGTGTTCAAAAAATGGTTAATTAATTCTCTCAGTTGTTGTTGTTAGGTGCCATCGAGTCAGTTACCACTCATAGTGATCCTATGTACAGAAGAACAAAACACTGCCCAGTCCTGTGCTATGTTTGAGCCCATTCTTGCAACCAGTATCAGTTGATCTTACTGAAGATCTTCCTCTTTTTTGATGACCCTCTACTTTACCAAGCATGATGTCCTTCTCCAGGCACTAGAGCTTCCTAATAACATGTCCAAAGTACATAAGATGAAGCCTCCTCATCTCCCATCTAGAGAATATCCTGCTATATTTTTTTCAAGACACATTTGTTTTTTCTTCTGACAGTCCATTCAGTATTCTTTGCTGACACCATCAAAGGCATCAATTCTTCTTCAGTCTTCCTTATTCATTGTCCACCTTTCACATGTGTGAGACGATTGGAAGTACCGTGCTTTGGGTTAGGCATGCTAAGTCTTCAAGGTGACATCTTTGCTTTTTAACACTTTAAGGAAGTCTTTCCCAGCACATTTTGCCCAATGCAGTACATTGTTTGATTTGACTGCTGCTTCCATGGGTGTTGATTGTGGATCCAAGTAAAATGAAATGAAAATTCTCTCAGAGTAAGTATTAAAGGTGGAATTTTTATTAGAAAATCAAAAAGAAAAGAAGAAAGATCTGATTCTGTAAAGACTTACAGCCTTGGAAATGGAATCTACTTGAGGGCACTTAGTTTGGTTTCGTTTGAATCACCTTTCCTCCGGACAGGAGTCGCTCTTTCCTATTGTTTAGATAGGTCACTGTTAATAAGAGTTCTAGTGTTTAGGGAGGTAGCAGCTCATTCCTCAGTTGGGTTTCCTGGGACCCTTCTTCTTTGGCCTCCTTGGATGGTACAGATAATTAAGCTTTCTGCTGCTGCTGAAAGGTTGATGATTCAAGTCTGCCCACAGGTGCCTCAGAAGAAAGGCCTGGGAATCTATATTTGAAAAACCAGCCATTTTGAGAACTCTGTGGAGCACAGTTCTACTGTGACATACAGAAGGTTGCCATGAGTTGGAATCAACTCAGTGCAGCTGGTTTCTTTTAGTTTTGATTTTTATTTTTTAGATTGCTGGTGCATGTGTATCTCATTCCTTTTCAAAAGCAGTATTTCATGAGCCACTGTGGCTGTTTTTTTAATTAGGTATTTATGTTTTTCTTGTACTTTACTTTATGTTTATGAAATGCCTTAAGTATAGACACAATCATTTGATTAAAAATTGCAGTTTTTTTATTTCTCAAGTGCGTACTAAAAGTGTATCCTTATTATTCATATTTTCAAAACATTTTATATATTGGGTATTTTTGTGTCAAAAATGGCTATTAATCTATATAAGGTTATCTGAAGACCTCAGCCTACAATTATTACAAATTTGCATAAATCATGTTCTTTTGAAACATAATAAGAATTTATATTTTTAATCACCTTTGAAGTTTAATTTAAATAAGCCGATGTTCCCTAAAATATATCTTTCTGTTAAATATATTTTGAGAATGAAGTAAGAAAATGTATCTAAAATAGTGTCTGACTCACAGAAAAAAATTATTTCAGTGTTAACTATTAATACCTTTACGCATTTACCTGATTATAGCTTGGTGTGAAAGTTATATGCATAAGGACCATGGATCTTGGGAGACCAAATGTGAATGTTAAATAAAAATGCAAATTTTATGATTCTGCGGATGTTGCTTGCTTTGATTCACTGAATATCTTAAATCATAAAATGAGTTGTAATGTTGAATAATTGTAGCTGATATTTGCAGAGCCATTTATAGCATATACAGTGCTTTCACACTCTTCTCACTCAGCCCTTGCACAAGTCCTGTGCAGAAGATACTATTATGTTACTGTTGTACAAATGAGAAGCCAAAGACTCACAGCTAAAATCACTTGCTCCAGAATAAAGGGGAGTTAGATGGTGCCTCATATGTATTCAACTCTTTAAAGCATTCATTCGTCTACTACCTCTACTATAAATCTTTTGAGAACATTGGTCAGCCATATTGTTATTTTGGCCTACTCTGTGCTTCTGGTTCTCAAGACTTTGTCTTTATCTTTATGGGTAAGTCCCAGCTTGCAGTGACACAAGAAAGCAGACCCAGTTTATTGCCAAAAGCATCATTCCAAGGACCCAGTGGCCCAGATGCCTACCCACTTTCACTTTGGTAGAGAAGGGGCAGTGTTCGAGGAAATCCAAACATGGAGGAAGACTGATGCCTCCAGGAGCAAAAGGCCATCTAGAGTGGTAATGCATGAAAGGAAGACCACCTTCCAGTACCATACTCCAAAGCAAGAAATATCCCAAATAAGGCAGTCAGAAAGTATGTGCAGGACCTCAACCCTTTATGACTTTCAATTCAGCTGCTATGTCCTTTCCTGCCTCCTTATCTGGTAGCTAGGACCTTGTACTATCTCCCGTTGCTCTACTTCTGTCATGCCTTCCTCTCAGGAATGAGGTTAGGTCTTGCAAGTCATGAACACCACTGTGTATATATCATGTCTCAGGGAGGATTTGCACTTTTGATATGGTCTCTAACAAGGGAGTCACTTATGTGTGTGCGTTTGTGTGTGTATATGTGTTTAAAGAAGTCTAAACTTTACAATGGTAATGTTCTTCTATTGAAGAAGACTAAGACAGACTTAGAAGAAGGAAGAGGCATCCATTTCTCAAAGAATTGACCAGTGAAAACCTTATAGGAATAGCATGAAACACTGTCTAATAGATTGCTGGAAAACTTTTTGAATAGCCCTGAAACATCATCTGATATAGTGCCAACAGATGAGCCCCTCAGGTCAGAAGGCACTCAAAATTCAACTGGGGAAGAGCTACCACCTTAGAGGAGAGCTGAACTTAATGATATGGATAGAGTAAAGCTTTTGAGACCTCCATTTGCTAATGTGGCATGAATCAAAGAAATAGCTGCAAACATCCATTAATAATCAGAACATGCAATGTACAAAGTATGAATCTTGGAAAATTGGAAGTTGTCAAAAATCAAATGGAACTCATAAAGATTGATATCCTAGGCATTAGTGAGCTGAAATGGACTGGTTTGGGCCATTTTGAATCAGACAACCATATGATCTACTATGCCAGGAATGACAAATTGAAGAGGAATGGTGTGGCATTCATTGTCACAAAGACTGTTTCAGGATCTGTCTTGAAGTACAATGCTGTCAGTGATAGGATAATATCAATATGCCTACAAGGAAGACCAGTTAATACTACTATAATTCAAATTTATGCACCAACTTCCAAAGCCAACAATGTGCAAATTGAAGATTTTTACCAACTTCTGCAGTCTGAAATTGACCGAACATGCAGTCAAGATGTGTTGTTTATCACTGGGGATTAGAATGCAAAAGTTGGAAACAAAGTAGAGTCATCACCAGAAGTTGGAAAATATGGCATTTGTGGTAGAAATAACACGGGAGATCGCATGATAGAGTTTTTTAAGAACAAAGACTTATTCGTTGCAAATACCTTTTTTCAGCAACAGAAATGGCAGCTATACACTTGGACTTTGCCAGATGGAGTACACAGCAATCAGATCAACTACAGCTGTAGAAAGAGACAGTGGAGAAGCTCAATATCTTCAGCCAAAACAAGGCCAGGAACTGACTATCGAACAGACCATCAGTTGTTCATGTGCAAGTACAAGTTGAAGCTGAAGACAATTAAAACAAGTCCATGAGAGCCAAAATATGACCTTGATTATATCCCTCCTGAATTTAGAGACCACCTAAAGAACAAATTTGATGCATTGCACAACAATGACCAAAAACCAGAGGAATTGTTGGATAACATCAAGCATATTATCCATGAGGAAAGCAAAAGGTCATTGGAAAGGAAGAAAAGACCAAAATGGATGTCAGAAGAGACTCTGAAACTTGCCCTTGAATGGAGAGTAGCTAAAGCCAGTGGAAGAGATGACAAGATAAAAGAGCTGAACAGAAGATTTTAAAGAGCAGCTCAAGAAGACAGTAGTTATTATAATGAAATGTGCAAAGACCCAAAGTTAGAAAAACAAAATGGAAGAATACACTCACCGTTTCTCAAGCTGAAAGAACTGAGGAAAAATTCAAACCTTGAGTTTCAATATTGAAAGATTCTGTGGACAAAATATTGAATAATGCAGGAAAC
>NW_006921774.1:2945009-2960301 GCF_000298275.1 Orycteropus afer afer | reverse complement strand
CAGAATCATCAGTTTGAAGACATTCTTCTGAGGTCAGTGTCCTCCTAGGAGGCACAGAAGTCCTGCTGCATTTTCATAGTCTCTGTGTAGACCTTCACACAAAGGAGCCCTGTTGGTACAAAGATTAAACACTCAGTTGCTAAGTTGATTAATGGTTCAAACCCATCATTGGTTTCTTGTGAGATAAGATCTGGTGATCTGCTCCCATAAAGATTACAACCTAGGAAATCCTATGAGGCAGTACTAAAAAATGATATTTAGGGTCACTTTGAGTTGGAATCAACTCATATACAGCAAGGCTTCAACTGTAGGAAGAATGGTAAATAGTGGGTGTCCCTTGGGACACACGCAGCAGCAGGCCACATTAGGAGTGTAGCCATAGTGTCACGAGATGAAACTTCTAACCCAGAGTTCCTGACTTTCCAGGTTATAACCCTGGACTGCCAGAGCAGGCTACTCTGCTACACATTTGGCTGTGAATTCACTGCTCTGAACATAGTAGTTGTGTCTCAGCTCATCCTCAGATAGGACTTCCTCTGTGAGGAAGCTAGCCTCTACTTGGTTAGCTGCAAGAGATTGCTTGACTCTAACATGCATGACAACTTTTTTTCTTTTTTTTTTTTTTAATTATCAGGAAAACTTTCCTTTTCCAGTGTAGCCTGTTCTTATTTTCAGAACACCAAATCTTGTGAGACACAATTATTTTTTCCTTTGCTTCAACTGTTCAGAAACTCCAATCCAAATTGTTAAGTCAGGTCCATAGGAGGTGACAACCGTATGGATTGTATAACCTATTATTGATGTACTACTTATACATCTACCTTCATTTTAGCATTCTGCTTTCACTCTTCTCTTCTCCTGCTTTCATTATTTAATTATTTGCATTCTCTAATAGTATATAAAGGAGGCTTGGAGGTGCAGTGGCTAAGCACTTAGCTACTAACCTGAAGGTTGACAGTTCAAATCCACCAGCTCCATGGGAGAAAGATGTGAAGATATGCTTTCATAAATATTTACAGCCTCAGAAACCCTATGGGGCAGGTCTACTCTGTCCTACAGGATCCCTATGAGTGGGAAGAAACTGGACAGCCGTGGATTTATAATAATGTATAATAACCTATCTTACATTTTTTTGTTGAACAAGATAAAATATTTTTAAAAATGATATTTAAATTAATGAACTAAGACATCTCATTAGTAACATGGTGCCTAGCAATGGATTTTTAATTCACTTAGGAGTATTTCAAAAGATTAGAAAATCCCTGGCATGAGGAATATAATTAGGGCAGTAGAGGAAGTTCTGTGAGTAAGATGTCTTTCTGATTTAAGCCCTGGGCCCAATAAAAACATGGTCTCTTATCAAATACCAACTGTGTGCTGTCACTTCACTTTGTAGACCTCTTTAAGCCAGAATATTCTCCAGGATTATTATAACTATTTGAAGAGGAGTGAACATTGAATTTTTTTGTCCTGAAGATAAGATGAAATATTTCTGTACTTAGCCATAGGCCTTGCTCTGAGTTTTAAATGTATATTTTCTGCATTATTTAGGGCTTGACTAAAACCGAAAACCAAATTCACTGCCATGGAGTCGGATCTGACTCATAGCAACCCCTCCTTGGGTTTCCGAGGGAGTATCTCTACAGAAGTAGATTGCCCTGTCTTCCTTCTGAGGAGTGACTGGTGGGTTTGAACTGTCAGCCTTCTGGTTAGTCAAGTGCCTTAGGCACTATGCCACCAGGGCTTGACTGGACCCCTAATATTATGTAATATCCCAAAGTCATGGTTCTAGATAGCTCCTATTTGGAATATGACACATCTAGAATAGTCCTTGGAAGGAAGATTGGGCAATCTACTTCCGTAGAGATACTGCCTCGGAAACCCAAGGAGGGGTCTCTATGAGTTGGATCCAACTCAATGGCAGTGATTTTTTTTTTTTTTTTGAGAATACTATGAGTTCCAGGTAATTGACCTTGAACTCCTGGAAGCCCTTGGCTCAAGGCTTCAAACTGGTGCTTTCTGGTTCAGTCATGACTGGCAAAGCAAAACTAGTATAGACCCGGATTTGTAAAAAATGTGAACCCGAACAAGAACTAAAGCCAAAAGAAACCAAACTCACTGCTATTGAGTCAGATCTGACTCATAACGACCCCTCTTTGAGTATCCATAGTGGTATCACTATGGAAGTAGATTGCCCAACCTTCCCTCTGAGGAGTGGCTGGTGGGTTTGAACCACCAGCCTTCTGATTAGCAGTCAAATGCCTTATGCATTATGCCACCAGAACAATAACTAGAAGGGGAAAAATTACAGGTTGATGCCTGGCTAGAAATTTAATCTCCCTCTTAGAAAATAAGAACAGCATTGCATAGCAACCAAATCTCTTGATTAACTGAGTCAGAAACAATGGTGCCCAACTCAAAGATGGTGGATGATCATGCTACTTTGAATGTGTATCATTCTCCACAGACCTGGCAATGATCCAGTCTCCTGCATCAGGCTCCTGAGGTACTCATTACACCTCCTCCAAGTCTCCCATTCCAGGGCTTCTTCAACTCAGATTTTTTCCCCTTCTGGCTATTGTTCTGCTTCACTCAGATTTTTAAAATTCAAATCTGTTCTGATTTCACTTCATTGGCCATGGCTGAACAAGTTTGCTCTGGTTCATAGCCCTGCTTTGATTGATATTAAAATCATGTTCCAAAATATTTGACCGTAACAGCCAACTATCATAAACAAGTCTTTCAAATGATAGAATTCTACAGATAATATTTGGATGTATTTCTATGTGTTCTTTTCAGTCTGTTACTCATTTTAAAAGCTTGAGTATTTCTCACTCAGGTATTCTAACAGTAAAATCACACACAGGACAGTATTGTAGGAGGAAGCTAAATCCATTCCTATCTCTTGTGACACATTAATAGTTCAAAACTAAGGATATTAAGAATATTTAGTTTCCATTAAAGCATTTTATATGAAAGCTGGTGTTGCTGCTAAACTGTAGAATCATCTTCCTACAAGAAATGCCGCTATATCTGAGCTGGAAATGTTCATTAAACTAGAAAGAGATTCTTTCCGAGGGACCTAAGGAGGGTTTGTGAATGCTGTCCAGTGGTAGGGATGGACTGTATGGGCTCTGAGCTTTAATTGGGCAGAACCTAAGTCACACAGGGCTTTGCTAAAAAGTATCTTAAAAAGAAATGTACATAAAGGCATAAAGAGGAAGGGAAGAATGTCTGAAAGAACAAGGAAGAATGTTTCGAAAGAGAAAAATACAGCATATGTATGTGTATCCAAATGTTCCTATACCTCAAGGTGGGAGAGGTCTAAGAAGTATGTACTCAAACTTTATGACCAATACATAAACCATCTTTACAACATTGCTAAGTACTCATATATCATGTTGTTGCTAGATGCTGCCAACTTGATTTTGACTTAAAATACCCTGTGTAACAGGATAGAACTGTCCTATGAGATTTTCTAGGCTGTAATCTTTATGGGAGCAGATAACCAGAACTTCTCCCAGGAAACCCCTAGGTAAATTCAAACTGCCAGCATTTTGGTCAGCAGCTGAGTGCTTAACTGTTGCACCACCAGGACTCCTTCTAATATAGTATATCTCTACATCAGGATCTTTACTGTCTCACATGGAAATAACTTCATATTCAGACAACTCTCATTGAGAGAAAGTTTTGCCTGACGTTGAATGAAGATTTTCCTCATTATTTCCTCATCGGTCCTCATTGTTGTCCTCACTAGAGTCACATACAATCCATTTAACCTGTCAACTATAGAATAATAAGTATTGTATTTGAAGGCTGTTATGTGGCTAAGGCACTTGACTGCTAACCAGAAGTCTGGTGGTTCAAACCCACCAGCCACTCCTCGGAAGGAAGATGGGGCAATCTATTTCTGTAGTGATACTGCCTCGGAAACCCAAGGAGGGTTGCTACAAGTCAGGTCCAACTCGACGGCACATAACAACAACAACAACAATGATAATCATGATGATGATGGTGAAGATGGCCTTCAGCATCATCATGAATGGTAATAACACATACCATTTCCTGAGCAATTCATATAAATACTTTGCTAAGCACTTTACACTTTTATCGCATTAATCCTCTCAATTGCTTGACGAAGTAGATACTTTGCAGAAATTCATTTTACAGATTAGGAAATTGAGGATTACAGAGATGAAGTAGCTCACCCAGGAGAGCCAGCAGAGCTAGCAGGAAGCAGAGCAGTCAGGCAGTCCAACTTCTGATAAAGCCTCCCTCTTTAAAACCAAACTCACTGCCATCAAGTTTATTTCGACTTGTAGTGTCCCTCATTGGTTTTCCAAGGCTATAAATCTTTAAAGAGGCTGATTGCTTCATCTTTCTTCCACAGAGTGGCTGATGGGTTCGAACCACCAACCTTTTGGTTAGCAGTCAAATGCTTTAACCACTATACCACCAGAGTTCCTTAGAGCCTCCCTAAAAAACAAACCAAACTCACTGCCGTCGAGTTGATTCCAACTCATAGAGAACCCTCCTTGCGTTTCCCAGGCAGTATCTCTACGGAAGTAGATTGCCCAATCTTCCTTCTGAGGAGTGGCTGTTGGTGAACTGCCAGCCTTCTGCTTGGCAGTCAAATGCCTTAGGCACTATACCTCAGTTTAGTGAGCCAGACCATGGTTCAGAGGATGATGTCTGTAGGTGTGTGAGTGTTTTCTCAGTGGAGGAGTATGGAATCTAGATTCCACCACTTTCTGCATCCCAAGAAATTTCCCTATATATTCTCACACACAAAGTCATCCTTTTAGTATATTATTTTTTTCACTGTGTCTTTCTTTCAGTGGTTAAAATTTCTTCTCAGCGTTCACAGACCAGCAGAAGTCATGTGCATAGAAAACTACAGCTCTGCAGTTCCCTTTGACAGGTCCACTGAATTTTCAAATCAATCCTTCACAAATGGAGATAACTGAGTTAGGAGAGATCACTTACTGTAGAGTTAGTGGAACAGTGTTCAACATCTAGTAGCTGCTCCATAAATATGTGTTCAGTGAGTTAATGAATGAATGTCCACCCTAAAAAGGCAATTTGATTTTTAGAGCAGAGAACAATAGAAATTTTTGTGGTTATTTAAATTTATTGTTGTTAGGTGCCATTGAGTCAGCTCCACCTCATAGTAACCCCCTGTCCAAAAGAACGAAACACCATCCTCACAATCTTTGATAAACTTGAGCCCATTGTTGCAGCCACTGTGTCAATCCATTTCATTGGGGATCTTCACCTTTTTCACTGACCCTCCACTTTACTATGCATGATATCCTTCTCCAGGGAATGGTCCCTTCTGACCACAAGGCAAAAGTAGGTGACACGAAGTCTGGCCATTCTCACTTCCAAAGAGCATTCGGCTGCACTTCTTCCAGGAGAGATTTATTAGTTCTTCTGGCAGTCCATGATACTTTCAGTATTCTTTGCCAACACCACAACTAAATTTATGTTTGTAGTTGCAAATGTTAAATTTGTATTCTCTGTTGATTGAGCTCACTCTTGCAAACTTCTTAGGCAGAGTTTCATTGAGAATACCATTTTGGATATTCTACCTTTTTGTTTTTATGGTACATGAAGTACTTAACTATTCTTATTGCCACTGAAATGTCAAATTTGAGGGCCTCTGACCTAAACCTTTGGGAAATCTAGCCTCCTATTTAGGAGCGCTGGGGCCTGTGCATCTGTATTTTCTAAGCTCTCTGCCATGAGAACTTTAAGTAACCTATTTTTCTGGACAGGTATTTTAGTAGCATCCTTATTCTTGTCCTTGTATATTGACATAATATATTTCTATAAGCCATGGAAAGGAAACAAAACAAAGCAGAAATTTAGATTTGAGAATTTAATGGATTAATGAAGAGGAAAAGACGTTTTTTAGAATAGAAGTGAGGGAATATATATCTAAATATTTAGAAACTCTGCCTCCTATAACTAAAATACTTGACTTTTTTAAAAGAATGTTCTTTGGTTAATTTTGTGTAGTGAATGAGTGATATGCAGGTTATAACCGTATTTCTCAAAAACAGCTTATATTCTAACAACTCTAATTGATAGAAAGTTGTTTGGTTTATTTATTTTTTGTCATACTTTGTATGTTCTTCTTGTTATGTGCCTTCAAGTTGGACCCGACTCATAGCAACCCCTCCTTGGGTTTCCAAGGCAGCATCACTATGGAAGTAGATTGCCCCACCTTCCTTCTGAGGAGTGGCTGGTGGGTTTAAACCCCCAGCCTTCTGGTTAGCAGTCAAGTGCCTTAAGCACTATGCTACCAGAGCTCCTTATGCTTTGTATAATTAGGCTAAATGTCCCAAAGTTTCAAAGACTCAGCACCTCAGAGACATTCATCTGTCACCAATTCAAGAATGAGTTGCTAAGTTATTCCTCAGTTTGTTTGTTGCACTGCTAATGGTATTTGGTTTTGTGTTGCATTTCCTAGGTTTGCTGGCATGGGTAACCTGCTCAAAGTCCTTACCAGGGAAATTGAAAACTATCCACATTTCTTCCTGGATTTTGAAAGTAAGTTCCCAAAATTAAAGAACAGTGATGGAAGCTTTTCACTTTCTTTATAGCTTGTTTATAAGGAAGTTATAACATAAAGATTTTATATGATACCTAAATCCAGATGTTACTGATTTCTTTCTGAGATCTACCAAATACCATTTTTCTCTTTTCTCTATTTTTTTTTAAACCAATGGAAAATCTTTTTATGTGTCCGTGGTTTTCTTTGATTTGTAGGCTACTCATAAGCCATCAACATATATTTTTCCTAATCATTTTTATGAATCACTACCTCACATCTTAAAGAAAAATAAGTATAGAAGTTACACAGGTTAGTATAAAACAACACTAGATGTGAAAGAAAAAGTAGTCAAAACCAGAAATAGGTTTGGAGGTAATGTAATTTTTTGAGTCATCTCTGTCTATTATTTGATTATACAATATCATTTTGTGATTCTGAGATACACCTTTTTCATCTGAAGGGTTATATTTCTTTTATCAAAAATTTTAGTTTTTTTCCCTAAGAATAAAATGGCTTAAGAGTTATGACTAAGAAAACACCAAGATTGTTTCTTGTGCTTTTTATTTTATTAATTGAATGCATTTAAAAATGAATGACACAGTCAATTGTGATCAGCCTAAAGCTCATGTTTTCAACTTGACACTTGTGCAGCCCTTTTTGTAAAAACTTTAATTCCACAATAGCACTGACAGTTAAATCTTTTTGTTTTTTTCCCAGTATTCAGCATTTTTGGAAACAGTAATCTGCTTTAAACTTTAATTTTTTCAGAAGTATTTTATCTATATTATACAATAGTAATAATGGAATTTCCTTTACTAAACACTCTAGTAGAGAGATTTTATCAATATATACCAAGGTACACTAATCCAAAAGGTGAAAGCTCCCTGGAGATATCTTTCCAATGTTCTTTGGTTTACTTAAAACAGGTTCTTGAAAAGAAAATGTGGCCCCAAAGATCATGTATTCTGAAAAAAATATATTTAATCTGTATTATATTCCCTGAATGATATCTTACTTCTTACATAACTCGATTTTTTGTTTTTGTTTCTGGTGGTGGTATTGTTGCTGCTGCTATTGTTATTGTAGGGTTTGGTTTGGTTTAGTAAAGGGAGCTCAAGAGCCAGATTGATTTGACAATTCAAATGGGATGTGCTTTACTAGTGGTATAACTTTTGCTACACCTCTAAAATACATCTTATTGCTATTGTTATTGTTTTTAAAATTATGATCTGTTGATAACTTAAAAGAAGTTTTACAAAATAATCTATTATCCTACAACCCTGATTTTACTATTTACATTTTTAATCTCTTCATTCTACTTATTATTATTATGCATTTTGCATTGCTGTATTCCACATGCGCAAAGACCAAAACTGTGCTACAATACGCTATTCACTCACAGCTGGGGAATATGAACACCTAGAGAGGTTACATGCTTGTTCTTTTCCTGGAAGCCACATACAGCTGAAGATGCTCCCAGCTACCTACCAGAGTTCAGTAGTCCACATTTGCCTAGTTAAAAATCTTAGATTCGTGGTTTTCCAAGTTTCCACAGGGACTACTGTCAAGTTCTTTTCCACTTGTCATGTCTAATCTTAAAGATTTTAAAGTGATAAAAGTAAAAGCTTCAGAGATTTAGGAAGTAATTTTCAAAAGCTCTCTGCAGCACCAGTTTTCTGAGGCAATGGCTCAGGGAATCCCTTACCCTTAAAGCAGGTAGGAATGGGGAGAAAGGGGTCTCTGGTTGAAATCTGTTGCTTCCTTCTCTACAACCAGAAAACTTTGGTCTATTCATTCTTGTGCTTTGGACATTCTGTTACCATTTTAACTAAAGAAAGGTCACGGTAGCTAAAAAGAAAAATTAAAAAGAATGAATTTTGACAACAGTTTATGGTACTAATACTTGAAAATATATATTAATTTGTAGATATAATTTCTTTGTAAGGTGGGAACATGTACTGGATTCCTATGTCTGGTGGCTGATTACTAAGACTAGGGCTGCTATGGCATTTAAGGAAAATATGAAAATATAAATTTATAAAATCTTTTTTATTTTGTTATAAATCCCAATGAGCAGAGTAACTTTATTTCACAAATGGAGAAACTGAGACTTTGAAAAGATAAATAACTGTGCTGAGTCACACAAGGAACAATTAAAAAACCCAACCTACTGCTATCGAGCAGACCCATAGTGACCCAATATAACAAAGTAAAACCGCCCCATAGACTTTCCAAAGCTGTACATCTTTATAGAAACAGACTGCTTCATCTTTATCCTGCAGACCTGGTGGTTATCATCCAAATGCTTTAACCACTGTGCCACCAGAGCTCCACAGGGAACAAGTAGGGGAACTGAAATGGCAATACACATCTCTATGGCTTGCCTCCTCCTTCCTGCTTTGCTTCCCTTAAATACTTATCATAAGCAGCTTCCTAGAAGTGCTGCAGCCACCATTCTGTTCCTGAAGAACAAGGGATATCTTAATCATTTACAACCTAAAACATTTAAAACAAAAAGAAACTGATTTGATTTTCTTGGTCCCAGAAATTCTATTTCCTGAAGGTGATTTTTAGAAGAGAACAAATATGGTTTGGAAATGTAAGGAAGGTGGACTGTGTTCATAGTTTTTCCTTGTTTCTATAGATTTTGATTCAATTGCAGGAAGGTGCATTGAGCATGGTTATGAGAAAAGCTTGAGAAGCACATCATCAGGGATACAGAGCTGAACAGGAGTAACTGACTAATGAATCCATAGTCTAGTGTGGAGGACAATTTAAGCACATAGTTCAAGACCAAATAAAATAAGGGACATAAGACAGACAGACAGCATTGCATGTGAGTAAAGAGGGAGGGAGAGAACACATATAGTTTCTGGAATTGGAAAGCTATTAGGGAAGTCTTCTTCTAAGAGGTGGCATTTGGAATGGGCTTTAAATGATGAACAGAATTTCTCTAGGGACAGATGGAGAGAGGAATTTTTCAAAAGGTGGAAAATGGTGGTTCAAATCTATAGACTAGGATATGAAGGACATGTTTGAAGAACAGCAAGAGGTTTAATTTAGAGCATCAAATGCTATTGAAAATAAAGGAGGGCTGAACTGGAATGTTGGCTTGGGTTAGGCCATGACATCTACAGATGTCAGGCTGAGAAACTCAAAGCTGGATGTCCATAACTGAGAGTTCTCTCCAAAAAAAAAAAAAAAAATCACTGAAATCTTTGAGGGAAAACTAGAGAGTAGAACAGATAGAAACTTTAGAAGTGCTTATGCTTAATGGGAGCTTGAGGACAACATCCAAGAGTCATTGTAGAGGAAGGAGGGAAACAGTAACTTCAGATTCCTGAGGGCAAGGGCTAGGCCCCATTCAGTTTTGTGACCCAACACTTAGCTCCATGTTGATTGTTGAGCATTGAGCCTGGAGTGACCTTCAGTAACAGATGCTGACCCTATGAAGTAACAGTGGAACAGGGTAGCTCGAGACAACCAGGAGGGAACAGACTCAAGAATGAGGGAGTATAAAAAGATTTTAATAATGTAGAATGGTCAAGGAAGATGAGGCTTTAGAAGGGGGATGAAGATTAAACAGTGAGCTATCCAAGTACTGTTGACCACTGACAGAACAATTTCAGGATTTAATACTTTGAGTACAGAGTCTGGATTGCAAAGAGTTAAGGAGTGAGGGATATTGGGAGGAAAGGAGGCTAATAAACGTGTTCAAATGGCTTAAATGAATGTGGCATTTCTACTTTGTTGAGTATTCTTCTTGAAGTTTGTGATGGAATATAATTGAACTAGGTCAAATAGATTTAATTAAGCTGGATCAAAACATAATACAAAATTAGATACATCTGTTCTTAGGTTTTTCAGTTGCATAGATCTGATTTAAATTCTTGCTTGACCTTTGTAGAAAGCTCCACACTTCATACTCACATTTCTACACAATCACTAAGCATCTTTTTCACTGTTGCTTTTTCTTTTCATTGTTTTTTTTTTCTTTATACCTCCTCCTCATGTCTCCATTTTCACTTGGAAGGGTGGGAGACTGGGAAGGAATAAATGATTAATGCAATGACCTAATCTTTCAGAATCAATGATTTTAGGGATTTAAAAAAAAAATCCAAACTCACTGCCATCGAGTCAATTCCGACTCACAGCGATCCCCATTGGAATTCTTAGGTGATAAATCATTATGAAACTAGATCGCCTAATCTTTCTTACACAGAGTGGCTGGTGGGTTTGAACTGCCAACCTTCTGGTTAGCAGTCAGATGCCTTAGGCACTACGCCACCAGAGCTCTGGTTTGAGGAATAGTGAATGGAAAAAAGTTGGATTGAAGCTTTGCTGATCCTCACAATTGGGCACCCAAAGTAAGCAGCAGGTATTCCCTTGCCAGTGAAGTAGTTTTGGAGATTTCTGGAACGAAGTGATTATTACAAACATTTGGCAGTTGTTCTTTTGACATAACTTTTGGGCATCACCCAAAAATTCAAATCCAATGACATACTCCCAAGAATCTGCTTATGCCCAAAAGATGATCAGCCTGATTAGGGACCCAAATTTAACTAATTCTTCCAAGTAAGGCAACAGCCCACTCTAGTGTTTGGGGCAGGGAAACTAAACCAGGCATCATTTTAGATTTCTAAGATCCAGAGATGGAATCCTCAGAACTGGTCACAGAGGGCCTCTTTTAGCTCTTGTTTCACCATTTGCCTAGCCAGACAAGTAGTGTCGATCGATCAGTAAATCAGAGCTACTGTGCTGTAGCAACCCACTTCCTCAAGCCTTCATTGTGTCTACTTTAGAAGGGAAAGTCTCTCAGGCAGAAATTAAAATAAGTTAAAATCTATGCAGATCCTTCCAAAAAGCTCTGTTTTTTCAATCAGCAAACTACATAACTATCAAACAATTCCTTGGGGATTTGAACAGACATTTCTCCAAAGAAGATAGGCAAATGACCAATAAATATACTAAGAAATGGTCAACATGATTAGCCATCAGTGAAATGTAAATCAAAAGCACTATGAGGTACCACTTCACAGCTAGGATGGCCATAATCAAAAAGATAAATACTAACAAATTTGGGGAAGATGTACAGAAATCAAAATCCTCTACACCAATTGTGAAAATGTAAAATGATGCACTGGGGAACAGCCTGACAGTTCCCCAAAAGGTTAAACATAGAGTTGTCATATGACCCAGCAATTCTGCTCTTAGAGAGAAATGGAAATATATGTCCACCAAAAATTTCTACATAGCAGAATTCTTTATAATCACCAGAAACAGGGAAGCAACCCACATATCTGTCAGCTAATGAGTGGATAAATAAAATGTGGCATATCCATACAATAGAGTATTATTCAACAATAAAAGAAATTAAGTATGGGTACATGCTACAACATGAATGAATCTTGAAAATATTAAGCTAAGTGAAAGAAGCCTGCCATGCAAGACCACATACTGAATGACTCCATTTATGTAAAACATTTAGGATAGCAGGATAGGCAAATATATAGAGAGAGGCTGTAGATTAGTGTTTCTCTTGGCCTGGGGTGGTTGAGGGAAATGAGGAGTGCCTGCTAATGGGTACAAGGTTTCTTTTTGGGGTAATGAAAATGGGGTAAAATGATTGTAATGATGGTTGCACAACAGTGAAAATACACTAAAAACGGAAAAAAAAATACTGAATTGTACACTTTAAATGGGTGAATGTATGGCATGTGAATTTTATCCCAATAAAGCTGTTATAAGCAAAACCTTCCTTTGCAAAATCCAGCTTTTTGTTTCTGGATTTATGCTTACACAAGTCTGTCTGCCCAGAATAGACTACTTCTCTTCTTTGCCTGACCACTACACTTTTAAAAGTTACATTTAGAAGTTAAATTTAAATGCATTAAAAAGTATGGATTTTAAGTGTACATTTCAATTAGATTTGGCAAATACATATACTCATGTAGTCCACTCTGTCAAGATTTCTGTTACTCCAGAAAGTTCCAGTATGACTCTTCTCAGGAAACCCACCCCCATCCTCCCCAGCGGCAAAACTAGAGTCACCTAGTGCTGTAACTCACGTTATCACCCCCATTCACCTCCTCCCTATTAGACCATATAGAATCCTTAGTAAGTTTTATCAGTTTTAATCAGACAATAATATGTGATAGATGTAGTTATAAATTGCTTAAATGTAATTTTTCATAAATTATATGACTACTAACACAAAATTATGGAGTTCTGGTGGCCTAGTGGGTAAGGTATTTGCTGCTAACCAGAAGGTCGATGGTTCAAACCTACTAGTTGCTCCACAAGAGAAAGATGAGGCAATCTACTTCCATAAAGATTTATAGCCTTGGAAACTCAATGGGGATCATTTTGAGTCAGAATCATCTTGATGGCAGTGGGTTTTGACAACAAAATAGTTGTATGAAAAAATATTTCTACACTGAATCATATTATTCATTCCAACATTATTAGTAACTAAGCAGAAGCCTTCTTTGATTTTTCTCTTTTTCCTTTAATTACTACTTTATTCCCAAAAAATATTGATACAGGTTCACAAATACCATGTACCACAATAAAAACATGATAAAACACCAGAAAATTTGACAAAATCAGCAACTATAAAAACACTGGCACCAACTAAAACAACGGTATGTGCTTGTAGCATGTACAGATGAAACCATGTGATTCCAAGTATCATTGTAATTTGGTAATAATGATAGCTCTGACCTTAGCACATAAGAAAGTTCAAAAAATAAATTATATTGGTACAAAAATATATTTTTATTATAATTATTATTTTATTAATTATTATTTTATTATCTTCTTATTTATGCGTTGCAAATATTTTCAGTTAGTGGCCTGCTTATTTATTATCTTTATGATGACTTTTCATGAATAGAAGTTTTTAATTTTAATGGAGTGTAATTTAACTTTTTTTTATGCTAAGTGTTAACTGTATCATCTTTAAGAAAGTTTTGGCTACTTTAAGGTCATTATGATATTCTGCTATGTTTCCTTCTGGAAACTTTATGTTACTAGGTCAATGACCAATCCTGAACTAATTTTTGTGTGTGGTATGAGATAGGAATCAGTTTTGTGATATACAGTTCTACTATAAGTGTATTAATTTAATTACTTTATCATAAATCATTCCCACCACTCATCTTTCAATGATGCTGGAAGGTGTGACACCAGTATTTCAAATATCAGCAGAGTCAGCCATGGTGGAAAAGTTTCACCACAACTTCCAGACTAAGACAGACTGGGAAGAAACATGGGACCATCCACTTCTGAAAAAATTGATCACTGAAAACCTTAGAATAGTAGTGTAACATTGTGTGATAAGTATGCAGCACCAGGATTGGAGGAAGACTCAGTAACAACCTAGGATATGCAGATGACACAACCTTGCTTGCTGAAAGTGAAGAAGAGTTGAAACACTTTTTGTGAAAATCAAAGACTGCAGCCTTCGTATGGATTACACCTCAACATAAAGAAGACAAAAAGCCTCACAGCTGGAACACTAAACAATATTATGATAAATGGAAAAAAGTTTGAAGTTGACAGGGATTCCATTTTACTTAGATCCACAATCAACACCCATGAAAACAGCAGTCAAGAAATTAAACATCAGCTAAATTAATTGCATTGGGCAAATCTGTTGCAAAAGAACTATTTAAAGTACTAAAGAGCAAAGATGTTGCTTTAAAGATTAAGGTGCACCTGACCCAAGCATGGTCTTTTCAATAGCCTTGTATGCATGTGAAAGCTGGACAGATGAATTAAATAAGGAAGAGTGAAGAAGAATTGATGCCTTTGAATTGTGGAGTTGGCAAAGAATCCTGAAAATACCATGGAATGCCAGAAACACCAACAAATCTGTCTCGGAAGTGCGGCCAGAATGCTCCTTAGAAGCGACAATGGCCAGACTTTGTCTCACATACTTTGGTCATGTTGTCAGAAGGGACCAGTCCCTGGGGAAGGATATCATGTTTGGTGAAGTGGAGGCTGAGCGAGACAGGGGAAGACCCTCAGTGAGATGGATTGACACAGTGACTGCAGCTGTAGGCTCAATGACAGCAAGGATTGTGAGGATGGCACAGGATCAGTCAGGGTTTCATTCTGTTGTACATAAGGTTGTTATGAGTCAGAGCTGACTCAATGGCACTTAACAACAACAAGAACAACATAACGAATTACTTAACTTTAGTATGTGTGGACTTTTTTCTGGAGTCTTTATTCTCTCCTATTTCTGTATTGATTTATCTTCCCACCAATAACACAGTCTTGATTACTATAACTTTATAGTAAGTCTCAAAATCAGGAAGAGCAAGTCCGTCAATTTTGTTGTTTTCAAGATTGTTTGGGCTATTCTAGTTCCTTTATTTTCAAAATAAATTTTATAGTCAGTCAGTCCTCAATTTTAACAACAAAAAATATTCCTTTGGGTTATTGTTTATAATTTTATTAAATCTATAGATTGAGGACAACTGGCATCTTAATAATACTGATTCTTCCAACATATGAACAATAGTATAACTGTCCATTTATTTAGGTCTTCTTCATTTTTTCTCAGCAATATTTTATAGCTTTCACTCTAGAGGCCTGCATTTTTTTTTTTTTTTTTTAATATAGTCTTACACGCAATAGATGGATCCTGATAGAAGGTGGGGCAAAATGTGGAATAGAACTCCAAAGTCTCAAAAGAATCCATCCAGACTTACTGAACCCATTGAA
>NW_006921774.1:2940259-2940788 GCF_000298275.1 Orycteropus afer afer | reverse complement strand
ACGTATAGAGTTTTAAAAATAAATTATCAATATGAGACCAAAGTGACAACCAAACCAAAAACAAACCACACCCACTGCCATTGAGTCAATTCCAATTCATAGTGTCCCCCGTTGGATTTCTCAGGCAGTAAATCTTTATGAAAGTAGATTGTCCAGTCTTCCTTCTGTGGACTGGCTGGTGGGTTTGAACTGGCAGCTTCTGGTTAGCAGTCAGATGCCTTAGACACTGTACTACCAGAGCTCCTTAAAGTGACAACAGTAACTCTGAAATATACATGAGAATCTTAGGGACAGTGTTAAGTTTAGGGACAGTAAGTTAACAAGGATGAAACAACTGGAGCAGGAATAACAACGTTGACACAATGTGAAGAATGTAACCAGTGTCACTGGACATTGTGTGTAGAGACCAATCATTAAATGGGAATATGTTTTGTTGTGTCTGTTTTCACCAAAAACTAAATTGAATTAAAAATATGTATGTCTGTAAACATTCTGTATTTTGAAAAAAACTAGTTTTATTTATGCTTAA
>NW_006921774.1:2925111-2939421 GCF_000298275.1 Orycteropus afer afer | reverse complement strand
TATAGTATGTTATGCCAATTGAGCTTGATGTCCCCTGCGACTATGGTCCCAAGCCTGCAGGTTCAACTATTCAGTCCCTCTGGGTAGCTGGCTGTGACCAAGCAGTGACCATAACCTTGCCCCTTGTCAACTCTACTATACACCTGGGAATTCTGATCATTCACGTAAACTTATAGGACCATTGTTACTATTAGATTATTTAGTCCTTTATTTTAATTGATTATTGTATGTGTACATTTAATTAATATTTTATTTGAATCCATCTTGGTGTTAATTTATTTTTGCTGCACTTGCTCTTTGTTTCTCTAAATATTTTCTGCTTTTTTGCATAAATTAAATTTTACATTCTATGTTGTCATTTCTATGGACTTTTTCATTATGCATCTTAGTGCTTACTTTACAGGTTATAATATACGTCTTTAACTTATCAGGGAGGTCTGGTGATATAGTGCCTAAGGCATTTGGCTGCTAACCAGAAGGCTGGTAACCCACCAGCCACTCCTCGGAAGGAAGGTTGGGCAATATTACTTCCATAGAGATACTGCTTCAGAAACCCAAGGAGGAGTCACTATGATTCGGAGCCGACTCAATGGTAGTGAGTTTGGCTTTTTTTGGTTTTAACTTATCACAGTCTACTTTCAAAATGTATCATTTCCTTGATTGTAACTGGAAACTTGTGCATATATGTGTGTGTGTGTGTGTGAATAATTTTAATAGGTCCTTTATATTTACTCATTTTTTTTTTTTTTTTTTACTTTTACTTATTCTGGTGATCTTAATCTCTTCTTCCACAACTAGGCCTCTGTTTGGTATCATTTTACTTCAACCTACAGAACTTCTTTTAATGTTTTCTTAAGTTCAAGTCTACAGAAGGAAAATTCCTTAAATTTCTGTTTTTCCAAAAATATCTTTATTTCATTTTCACTTTTGAAGGATATTTATTTCTTTATTTATAATTCTAGACGTTACGTCTTTCAGTACTTTATAGACACTGTTCCTTTGTTTTGGGGCCTGCATTGTTTCTGATGAGAAGTCATCATTCTTATCATTGCTTCCTGATGTATTTTATGTCTCTTTCCTCTGGCTGCTATCAAGATCTTCTGTTTATCTCTGCTTTACAGATTATGATGTGCCTATACACATATTTTCTTTGTATTTATCCAATTTTAGGTTCTCTGAGTATCTTGGATTTGTGGGTTGATAACTTTCATTAATTTTGGAAAATACTGGACTTTTTTTTTTTTCTGGGACATGAATTGCACATATGCAAGACTCTTTGATATTGCTTTGTAGGTCTCAGATGCTCTTCTACATGTTTTTAAATTTTATTTTTGTGATACAGTTTGGGTAGTTCTGTCGTCCTGATTTCAAGTTTACTGATACTCTCATTTAATGATAACCTCATCAGTAGATTTTATCATTGCTGATGTAAAATTTTATTTTATTTTTATGATTTCTATTTATTATTTTAGGAGTTTCAATGAATTTGCTTAAACTACACCTTATTACATATGTATCGTGCACCTTTCCACTGTATCCCTTAACATATTTATTATAGTTATTTTTGAGCTCTTGTCTATCAGTTCCAGCCTCTGGGGTATCTGTATGTATAAGTTACTAACTTTTTGCTTTCTTGATGATATTTTCTTGCTTTCTGCTTGTCTACTATTTTGTTGTTGTTGTTGTTGTTAATTGAATGCTAGATATTGTGTTTTAAGGAACAGAAGTGACTGATGTAAATAAAATTTTCACCTGGAAAAGGAAATGCCTTTCTTCTCTCTGATCATTAGTATGGGGTTTGAGTCAATCAAGTCTGGATCTTCATTTCATTGTTGCTTAAGTTACATTCAGTTCATCATAAGCTTCAGATTATTTAAGGGAGAGGTCGGAACAGTGCCTTTAGCAGAGCTTGGGGTCTGAAGAGTTTGTCTCAGTTCTCCTGTATTATCTTCACAGTTTAGCAGATTTTATGCATCTGCTTTTCAGGATTTTTTTTTTCTTTCAGTTCTTCTGTTCCTCTCCACTGATAGACAGTTGATGCCACATTCACTGATGAGTGCCTAATGGGTTTCTCTCAGTTTTTCTGTTTTTTGTACTACAGCATATCTGACATGCTTATGGTGTAGAGGCCACCTCTCTGAGCTCTCCTTCCCATCCCACAGTATTAGATAACTACTGCATCTTACACAAAATAGACCTACAGTCTGAAAGGGCTCCTCTTTTTTTTTTTTTTTTTTAATGTACCTTCATGCCACAGCACAGCAACAAATTACATTATGCCACAAATTGTGGATAGCATTGAGAAGAATGGGAATTCCAGAACACTTAATTGTCCCCATGAGGAACCAGGGCATAGACCAGAGGTTGTCATTTGAACAGAACAAGGGGATATTGCATGGTTTAAGATCACAAAGGGTGTGTATCAGGGTTGTATCCTTTCACCATACTTATTCAGTTTGTATGCTAAGCAAATAATCCAAGAAGCTAGACTATATGAAGAAGAATGTGGTATCAGGATTGGAGGAAGACTGTACCCACTTGCAATATGCAGATGACAAAACCTTGCTTACTGAAAATGAACATGACTTGAAGCACCTACTGATGAAGATCAAAGACTACAGTCTTCAGAATGGATTACACCTCAAAATAAAGAAAACTAAAATCCTTACAATTAGACCAATAAGCAACATCATGATAAATGGAGAAAAGATTGAAGTTGTCAGGGATTTCATTTCATACGGATCCACAGTCAACACCCATGGAAGCAGCAGTCAAGACATTATGTTGCACTGGGCAAATCTGCTGCAAAAGACCTCTTTTAAGTGTTAAGAAACAAAGATTTCACTTTGAAGTGTAAGGTGTACCTAACCCAAGCCCTTGTATTTTCAATTGCCTTATATACATAGGATAGCTGTGCAATGAATAAGAAAGACTAAAGAAAAGTTGATGTCTTTGAATTATGGTCTTGGAGGAGAATAATGAAAATACCATGGACTTCCAGAAAGAACAAACAAATCTGTCCTGGAAGAAGTGCAGCCAGAATACTCCTTGGAAGTGAAAATGGCCAGACTTTGCCTCACCTACTTTGGTCATGTGTTCAGAAGGGCCCATTCCCTGGAGAAGGATATCTATCTTGGTAAAGTAGAGGATCAGTGAAAAATGGGAAAACTCTCTCAACAAGATGGATTGACACAGTAGCTGCAATGATGGGCTCAAGTACAGAAAGGATTGTGAGGATGGTACAAGACTGGGCTGTGTTTTGTTCTATTGTACACAGGGTCACTATGAGTTGGAGTTAACTCAATAGCACCTGACAAGAACAACATGGTGGACACATAAAAAGTTACCAGTAAATATTTTCTGAATTAAATGATTGTATTTTCACCTTCCTAAAATTCTCGAGGAGAATTCTCAAGGTACATATTTGGCTCTGTACCTATCCAATGTACCTGGTGCCACCACTGGCACATTGTAAGTGCTTAGTAATATAGCCATCTGGTTGATTTTTTGTTAGTTTACAATCTTTTGCTCCCTCTTTTTCAGTTCTAGATTCTGGCATTCTTTCATACCTTGTCTGGGTACTACTTAAGAAATGTAGACTGTTTGGTCAGTGTGTTAGAATTAACTCCAGAGACAAGTCACCCTCTTAGTCCTATGAGCCATTACCACTTAATCATCCACTTCCTGGGACACTGTTGGAGATAAAGCAGTTTTAGGAGTTCCCTGCAAGTTTATATTTGTATCCACTAGTGTGCATCTTTTATAGGTGAGAATTTGAATGAGGTCTTAATCTTATGTCTTATCCAGTGTCCAACATGGAGCTGGGCATGAAGTAAAAGCTTAGGAACATTGCTTTTGATCTATGCTAATCAAGTAACTATACACAGAGCATCTCCTGCATTTTTAGCATTGGAGAGGAACAGCAGGGCTGGGATGAGGTTTTCTTGGTAGAGGAGAAAGGCCTGGTTGGATAAGATGGGGCACATACATATAGAAGCACTGGAAGACCATGACTAGTAAGCAGTACATGATTTTATTGGGAAGATTAGGTGAAACCACAGTACAAGCAAAAAAGAAGTCTTCAGTTAAAACAAAACAGGTACTGGGCTAGCCAGAAGAAGTCCAATTTCTAGGATAGGGAAAAATACTTCTTGGAATATGAAGGCTCAGAAATGATTTCCTCATAGGATAAATCCATATTATGAGCATATTAAGAACACCAAGAATAATAAGGCCGGATGTAAGGAAAGAAATAGTTAAGTTTCCAAATCATTGTACTCTCAGAAAGGCTCTGAACACTTTGACAATCATCTTTCTGTGCTTTCAGATTACTCCTTTTGAAAATAAAGGTGAGGTAAGCCGAGGTAATCTGTCAAGTGGGGTTTTTCTGTTGATTCAGACCACTTCCTGCTCCTGGTCTCTTCTTACATCTGGCATGGTCTCATCTGCTAAGATTGTTCAGAAGAGACTAGATAATCTTGGGAGAGGAGGTGGGGGTAGTAGAAATAAAAGATGTATTTTAATCTTATGTCCTCACTTTACAAATGAGGAAAACAGACCCACCTCGGGAAGTGATTTATTCATGGCAACCCAGACATTCAGGCACAATGATTCCTTAATTTTCTAGCACTTTTTTTTTTAAGTCCCTTTAGTCTATAATGTCCTCATTTCTTTATAACTCTACCAGATAGGGAGCAGACAGAGCTAGTAGTGTTAGCTTCTTTCTCTTTTATTAAGAAATAATCTGAGGTGCCGAGAGATTAATTTTTTTGTCCCAAAGTCTTAACATTCAGTGAGCTTTGCTGGGGTGAGGACCCAGGTCACCCAGCCCCACCCATTATAGTACCACAGGGATCCTACTGCATGTTCATGAATGAGACAACTCTTCAAGTACCTTGATCCTCCCAGCTATTTTCAGTCCCTAGTCAGACTACTCTAAAGAAAGGACTCTGCACTCTGGTGTGAAATGAATAATGTTCCTGTAAAAATAAATATGTCAGCCCAGTCACACTTATATTTTCCAATGGACCTTTGCAATTTTATATTGTTTCTGTAAGCAGTTAATATTTTGCTATAAATCATTACCACTTTACATACCCACATGTTAATAATAGATAGTTATTTATGTTTCTTAGTTTATCCTGAAGGGAAAAAGGGTTGGAGGAGTGAGGAAATGAAGAGCTATAGATTTAATTTATGGCTTTGGCAAATACCTTTTGCTGTATCATTCTTCAGTGTTTATACAGTGGCCTTTGGGGTGCAGAGATAGCTATATATCCTGTTGATGAAATGCCAGCACTCCCTTCAAAACCAAAGATAGCTCCAAATAAATTGCGTTTTCTACACACATTATCTTAGGTCAGTTTGTTTGATTCTCTGTCAAATTTTGCATACACTCCTAAATAGGTTGTTAGGAAGAGGTATGTGTGTTTGAAGATAGATTGAGTCCTTGGCTGATTTACAAATAAGGAGTATTTTGATTCAACAGCCCTTCTCCAGTGGAAGCCCTGTATTTATGTCCTGTGATAGGTTTACCAAAGATATCTCTGACAAAGCACACTGCCACATCCCTCTCCATTAGCAAGTAGAATGGTTTAAATAAATATCATCATAGTCTACAAAGAAATCCTTCAATCTAATTCTGGTGACACCAAAATGTTGTCAGTTCATATTCACCATCAATAACAAATGGAGCCAAAGGAGGATAAATAAATGTCCTGCAACAAAATTAATCCTTTTTAATACCATAATTGATAAATAAGTATTTTTTCCACTAAAAATAGTAAGAACTTTGAATTTAGAGAGTTCTTGACAATAAATATATGTATGCAAGGTCATGGTGTACATGATACATTTTCATACTTTCCACAATAGCAAGTCCAGAACAAGGGTTTAAATCATTGCTGGGATAATGGCCTGAATAAGGCTTGTTTCAGGGCTTCTGGAAGTATTGGTTTCTGAAATTGCCTGTGTAAATCACAGGGATTTTAAACTGCTTCATTGTTAGACAGTAGTTGCCCCAGCTGTGTGTAACTCTTTGCCTCAGTTTCAATGAAATAATTGATAATGATTAGAAACTTAGAATGTTGCTCTTAGAAGAAACATCACCAAAGAATTCATTGGCCAGGGTTGCAAAATTAAGATCCATTGCCCATAAGTAGAATTAAGTGGTATATATGGAGGATTAAGTGGTATAATATATTTGTGTGTATGTGTCTGTGTGTCTTTGACTAAAGGTCAATCTTTGTTTAAAAAAAAAAAAGAAACACAAAACCCATAGTTTAGCATTCCTCTTTACTCAGCAAATGCTTTAGAGGTTTGCCAGTAGGTTAAATATAGTCATTTCAATCATCAATTCTACAAAGTCTCTGGATACCTTCTTTGGCATTTGGAAACACAATAAAATTTTAAACATGGTCACCAATCAAATATGAATATGGAGAATGCCAAAAACATGGATATGGAGTTTCTCAAAGGGATATTTCAGAAAGCAAAGTGATAGCAGTTTTAGGCTTAGAAGAGTAAACATATGTGTAGGTTTTCACTCTGCTGGACTCAACTATTATTACTGTACTAATGTTCCAAGGGGAGCTCTGGTAGCATAGTGGCTAAGACACTTGCCTGCTAACCAGACGGCTGGTGGTTCAAACCCACCAGCCACTCCTCGGAAGGAAGGTTGGGCAATCCTACTTCTGTAGTGATACTGCCTCGGAAACCCAAGGAGGGGTCGCTATGAGTCGGGTTTGACTCGACGGCACATAACAACAACAACAACAATGTTCCAAGAAGACATTGAAGTCATAGGTAAATAAAAGATGTTAAAAACACAAGTGTTAACAAAGATGTAAATAGCAAATTTGATTGTAGGTAAATGCATACATCTTATTGGTAACTATTAGAGATGTAATAATATAAAAACCATTTGGGGAGAAGAGGTAGAGGAGAGGATCTAGAAGTAATAGGACCTGTATTTTTTCACTGCCTCCCCAACACCCATTGTTCATTCCCACCTGGTCAATTTTTCAAATTTATTCAGTGATTCATCAACCATTTGTGGAGGGCAGTATATGGGGTAATGAGAACAAGAATATAGACTATCTTCAAAGATCTCAGAATTCAAGGATAGGTAGATAAACCATCACAAAACATATTGTAAGAATTAGATATAATTCATTAAATTATTATTCAACAAAATTCTCTTGATCAACTACTAGGTGTCAGGGACTGTTGTAGGCCCTGGGAATAAAATGCCAAGTGAAACAAATATGACCAGAACCCATGGACTAATGTAAAAGACTCTCATTACTTTATCCTGATAGTCTGATCACTCAGCTGGGAAATGAAAGTAGGACTTCCATTCTAAATGGAAATCCTGGACTTATATAGAAATTTGAATCAATGTTAAATGCCCCTAGAGTTACACAGCCATTTTCCCATTATAAAGAGAGACAGGTAGACAGACTGAGAGAGAGACTAGAGCTTCTCTCCAGTGTGTGCTTAGCCATGGATGCTTAGAAGTTGACACCACTCGTGATAGAGTGCTCTGTGAATCCAGGATTATAAGAATCTAACCCAGAAGGCAGGTACCATGCTGCTGGCAACAAGGACCTAATTATTAGCTGGAAAAGGAGGTGACTTCAGTTCCATAACTGGGGAGAAAGAAAGAAGTAGGATGTCCAATCAGACCAACGAATTATGGAATAAAATGGGCCAATAGATTTCTAAGCCCAGATAAAAGAAGGAATAATAAATTGAATTTCCTCCATCCAAACATACCTTCATTGTCAGAACATTTCAAGATCTGTACTGAAGTACAGGGATAGGGCAATATCCATATGCCTGCAAGGAAGAACAGCTAATACTACTATTACTCAGATTTTTACACCCAACTACTAAAGCCAAAGATGAAGAAATTGAAGAGTTTTACCAACATCTGCAGTCTGAACTTGACAAACTATGCAATCAAGATGCATTGATGATTACAGGTGATTGAAATGTGAAAATTGGGAAAGAAAAGAAGCATCAGTAGTTGGAAAATGGGCCTTGGTGAAAGAAATGACTCTGGAGACTGCATGATAGAATGTTGTAAGACCAACAACTTACCCATTGCAAATATCTCTTTAAAACAACACAAATGGGAGTTCCAATAAAATGGCAGAATAGGCAGAAAGACTACACAGACCCTCTTCAACAAAGAAAAGGGGAACCAATTAACACAGATACAGAAGATAATCCTGGACTTCTGAGCTTTGAAAGGAAGGATATAGAAGTGGACTAAACTCCAAATAGCCGATGAATTTGCATGAAAACACCAAAAAAAGAGACATACCAAGCTGCAGTCTGGCAGTGATCCTGATGGCACAGACAGCTTGGATATTGCCGAATGGTGGTGGGACTTAAGAATTAACCTAAAAATCAGTCCTGCTAGCCAGGGATTGCATGGAGGACTGCAGCTTGGCTGGGAATAAAAGGGGAAGCAGTGAAAAGGAAGGTGGGCTGAGCTGTGGACTTTTCCCTGTCCATTTTGAATATTTACAAGCGTTTTTGGATACACCAACTTGACCTTATGGACATCTACAGAGCACTTCACCCAACAACAGCACAACATAAATTCTTTTCTAATGCACATGGAACATTTTCCATGATAGGTCATATGTTAGACCATAAAGCAAGCCGTAATAAATTTAAAAACATTGAAAAATACTGCAAAGTGTGTTCTCAGATCATAATGCTATCAAATTAGAAATCAACAATAGGAAGATCAATGGAAAAAGTGTAAACACATAGAAACTGAACAACACCCTCCTTAAGAGAGACTGGATAAGAGAAGAAATAAAAATTGAAATTCAAGAATGTTTTTAATCAAATGAGAATGAAAACACAGGATACCAGAATTGTTGGGACACAGCAAAAGCAGTGATCAGAGGCCAATTTCTAGAAATAAATGCACACATTATAAAAGAAGAAAGAGTCAAAATCAACACTTTAAATCAATGTCTCCGACAATTAGAAAAAGAACAGCAAGAAAAGCCTATGGTCACCAGAAGAAAGGAAGTAATCAAGATTCAAGCAGAAATCAATGACATAGAAAATAAAAAGACAACAGAAAAAATCAACAAGACCAGAAGTTAGTATTTTTAAAAGATTAATAAAATTGGCAAATTTAACAAAGAAAAGAGGGAGAGGATACAAATAACACAAATAAGAAATGAAATGGTGACATCACAGCAAAACCAACTGAAATAGAAAGGATAATATCAGGAAACTGAAGAACTGTACTCCAACAAATTTGAAAATCTGGAAGAAATGGACAGAATTCTAGAAACACACCACTTACCTAAACTAACACAGACTGATGTGGAAAAGTTGAACAGATCCATAGGAAAAGAAGAAATTGAACAGGTCATAAAAAAATTACCCATAAAAAAAAGTCCTGGACCAGATGGTTTCACTGGAGAATTCTACCAAACATTTAGAGAACTGACATCTATCCTACTCAAACTATTCCAAAACATAGAAAAGGGTGGAATCCTCCCTAACTCATTTTATGAAGTAAGTGTAACCTTGATACCAAAACCAGGCAAAGACATCACTCAAAAGGAAAACTACAAACCAATATCCCTCATGAATTTTTGTTGTTATGTGCCATCAAGTCGTGTCCTACTCATAGCGACCCTATGCACAGCAGAAACACCACCCAATCCCACACCAGCTCCATGATCCTTGCTATACTTGTGCCCATCATCGAAGCCACTGTGTCAATCCATCTCATTGAGGGCCTTTCCCCTCTTTTGTTGACCCTCCACCTTACCAAGCATTACATCCTTCTCCAGTGAATGGTCCCTTCTGACAACATGACCAAAGTAGGTGAGACAAAGTGTGGCCATTCTCACTTCCAAGGAGCATTCTGGCTGCACTTGCTCCAGGACAGATCTGTTAGTTCTTTTAGAAGTCCACAGTACTTTCAGTATTCTTTGCCAGCACCCCAACTCAAAAGTATCAATTCTTCTTCGGTCTTCCTTATTCATTGTTCAGCTCTCACATGCATAGAGGGGATTGAAAATATCATGGCTTGTGTCAGGTGCACCTAAGTCCTCAAGAAGACATCCTTGTTCCTCAGCATTTGAAAGAGGTCCCTTGCAGTCAACTTGCCCAGTGCTATATGTTCTCTAATGTCCTGACTGCTGCTTCCATTGGCATCTATTGTAGAACCAAGCAAAGTTAAGTCTTTGACAGTTTCAATCTTTTCTCCATTTATCATGCTTATAGGTCCAGTTGTGAGGATTTTTGTTTTCTTTATATTGAGATGTAATCCATACTGCAGACTGTAGTCTTCAGTCTTTATCAGTAAGAGTCATCCTCACTGTCAGCAAGCAAAGTTGTGTTGTCAGCATATCGCAGGTTGTTAATGATTCTTTCTGCAGTCTAGATGCTGTGTTCTTATTCATATAGTCCAGCTTCTCAGATTATTTGCTCAGCATACAGATTGAATAAGTATGGGGAAAGGATACAACTCTGACACACTTTCTTCTTGATTTTAAACCATTCACTGTCCCCTTGTTCTGGTCAACAACAGCCTCCTGGTCAAGGTACAGGTTCCTTATGAGTACAATCAAGAGTTCTGGAATTCCCATTCTTCTCAATGTCATTCACAATTTGTTATGCTCTACACAATCAAATGCCTTTGCATAGTCAATAAAACCTAAGTAAACATCTTTCCGTTATTCTTTGCCTTGAGCCAAGATCTGTCTGATGTCAGCAATGATATCACTTGTTCCACATCCTCTTCTGAATCCAGCTTGCACCTCTGGAGGTTCTCTGTCAATATACTGTTGCAACCATTTTTGAATTATCTTCAGTAAGATCTCACTTATGTGTGATTTTAATGGTATTTTTTTTTTTAATTTCCACATTCTGTGGGATCCATTCTTTGGAATGGGTAGAAATATGGATCTTTTCCAGTCAGTTGGCCAGGTAGCTATTTTCCAAATCTCTTGGCATAACCGAGTGAGTGCCTCCAGTGTGGCATCTGTTTGTTGAAACATCTCAATGGATAGTCTGTCAATTCCTGGGCTTGTTCTTCACCAATTCCTTCAGTGCAGCTTTGACTTCTTCCTTCAGTACCATTGGTTCTTGATCATATGGCATCTCCTGAAATGGATGGGACAGTGGAACAGTGGCTCTGTGTATTCCTTCCATCTTCTTTTGATGTTTCCTGCATCATTCAATATTTTGCTTATAGAATCTTTCAATATTGCAACTCAAGGCTTATTTTTTCCTCACTTGTTTCAGCTTGATAAATGCTGAGCATGTTCTTCCCTTATGGTTTTCTAACTCCAAATCTTTGCACATTTCATTATAGTAATTGGCTTTGTCAGCATGAGCTGCTCTTTGAAATCTTCTGTTCAGCTCTTTTATCTTGTCATTTCTTCCATTTGCTTTAGCTACTGTCCACTCAAGGACAAGTTTCAGAGTCTCTTCCGTCATCCATTTTGGTCTTCTTTTCTCATCTTTTTAGTGACCTCTTGCTTTCTTCATGAATGATGTTCTTGATGTCTTCCCACAATTCTTCTGGTTTTTGGTCATTGATGTTCAGTGTATCAAATCTATTCTTTAGATGATCTCTAAATTCAGGAGGGATATATTCAAGATCTTATTTTGGCTCTCATGGTCTTGTTTTAACTGTCTTTAACTTCAAGTTGAACTTGCATATGAGCAGTTGATGGTCTGTTCTGCAATCAGCTCCTGGCCTAGTTTTGGCTTAAGGTATTGAGTTTTTCCATTGCCTCTTGCCACAGATGTAGTCAGTCTGATTCTTGTGTGTTCCATCTGGTGAAGTCCACGTGTATAGCTGCTGTTTGTGTTGTTGGAAGAAAGTATTTACAATGAATAAGTGGTTGGTCTTGCAAAGTTCTATCATGCAATTTCCAGCATCATTTCTGTCACCAAGGCCAAATTTTCCAACTACCAATGATTTCTCTTTGTTTGCAACTTTTGCAATCCAGTCACCAGTGATAATTAACACATCCTGATTGCATGTTCTATCAATTTCAGACTGCAGAAGTTGATAAAAATCTTCAATTTCCTTTAGTAGTTGGTGCATAAATTTGAGTAATAGTCATATTAACTGGTCTTCCTTGTAGGCATACAGATATTATCCTCTCACTCACAGCATTGTACTTCAGGACAGATCCTGAAGCATCCTTTGTGATGATGAATGTCATGCCATTCCTCTTCAATGTGTCATTCCCGGCATAGTAGATCATATGGTTGTCTGATTCAAAATGGCCAAAACCTGTACATTTCAGCTCAGTAATGCCTAGGGATATCAATCTTCATGTGTTCCATTTCATTTTTGACAACTTCCAGTTTTCCTAGATTCATACTTCATACATTTCATGTTCTGATTATTAATGGATGTGTGCAGATGTTTTTCCTTACTTTGAGTTGTGCCTTGTCAGTACATGGAGGTCCTGAAAGACTTATTTTATCCATATCATTAAGGTTGGTTCTATTCTGATGAGGCAGCACTTTCCCAGTCCTATTTTGAGCGCCTTCCAACCTAAGTGTCTTTTCCTCCTGCACAGTATCGGACAATGTTTCTGGGCTATTCATAAAGCTGCCCAGTAATGTATCATACAGTGTTTCTCTGCTATTCATAAGGTTTTCCCTGGCCAATTCTTTGAAAAGTGGATGGCCTCCTCCTTCTTCCTACTCTGTTTCAGTCTGTCAGCTGTTGAAACCTGTCCACCATGTGCACAATGTCCTATTAAGTTTGAGACAGTGGTGGCACAGCCACAAGACTCACAGCAACATACCACCACAGTAGGACAAACTGACAGACAAGTTTGTCTCCCTTAGCTGTTCAAAACCTCTCCACCCTCCCCACCCTCCCCTTACATAGATCTCTGCCTCTTTCCCACCACTTGGGAGGGGCATGGCCTGGGCCCCCGGCCTTACCTGGATCCTTGCCTCTGCTTCCTCATTCTGTCCTGGTCCCTTCACTCAGGCTTTTTCTCTGATTTCCCTGGCTTTCTTGCCACTTGGGAGGGCTGTAGCCTGGTTACCTGCATCCCTGCCTCTACTTCCTCACTCCCTCATGACAATAGATGCAAAAATCTTCAACAAAATCCTAGCCAATACATTCCAACTATATATCAAGAAAATCATTCATTATGACCAAGTGGGGTTCATATCAGGTATGCAAGGATGGTTCAACATTAGAAAAACAATCAACACCATCCACCATATAAATAAAACAAAGGAAAAAAGCACATGATCATATCAATTAATGCAGAAAAGGCATTTGATAAAATCCAACACCAATTCCTGATCAAAACTCTTAGCAAAGTGGGAATAAAAGGGACATTCCTCAACATAATAAAGGGCATCTATGCAAAACCAACAGTCAACATTATTTTCAATGGAGAGAGACTGAAACCATTCCCCTTGCAAACAGGAACCAGACAAGGATGCTCTCTCTCACCACTTCTATTCAACATTGTACTGAAAGTTCTAGCCAGGGCAATAAGGCAAGAAAAGGAAATCAAAGCCATCCAAATTGGTAAGGAAGAAGTCAAACTATCCCTATTGGCTGATTGTATGATCCAATCCTATGCCTGAAAACCCCATGACATTCTGTAACAAATCTACTGGAACTAATTGAGAGATTTAGCATCATAGCAGGATACAAGATCAACATCCAAAATCAATTGGATTCCTCTAAACTAGCAAAGAGATTACTGAAGAATAAATAAGGAAGTTAATACCATTTACAATTCCTACCAAAAAAATAAAATACTTGGGAATAAATCTTACCAGGGACACATAGACCTGTACAAAGAAAACTATAAAAAAGTACTTTGAGAAACCATAAGAGATCTATGTAAATGGAAGAACATCCCTGTTCATGGATAGGAAGAGTGAACATTGTGAAAATGTCAGTTCTACCCAAAGCAATCTATACCTTCAATGCAATCTCAATCCAGATCCCATCAGCGTTCTTTAAGGATATGGAAAAGCCAATCACTAGTAACTTTATATGGAAAGGAAAGAGACCTCGGATAAGCAAAGTACTATTGAAAAAGAAGAACAAAGTAAGAGGTCTCACACTGCCAGATCTCAAAACCTCCTATACATCCACAGTAGTCAAAACTCCCTGGTACTGGTACAACAATACATAGACCAATGGAATAGAATTGAGAACACAGAAATAGATCCATTGATCTATGGTCAGCTGATCTTTGGCAAAGGATTGAAATCCATTAAATGTGGAAGAGAATGTTTGTTTAATAAATGGTGCTGGCAAAA
>NW_006921774.1:2923824-2925011 GCF_000298275.1 Orycteropus afer afer | reverse complement strand
ATACACAAAAACTAAATCCAAATGGATCAAAGACATAAATGTGAAACCTAAAACTATAAAGTTCCTCAAGGAAAAACTAGGGGCAAATTTAGGGACCCTAATATATGGCATAAATAGACTATCAAGCATAACCCAAAATGCACAAACAGCAGAAGAGAAACCAGATGATTGGGACCTTTCAAAAATTAAAGTTTTATGTGCTTCCAAAAACTTCTCCAAAAGAGTCAAAAGAGAACCTACAAATTGGGAAAAAATATTTGTCAATGACATATCTGACAAAGGACTTACATTTAGAATTTATAGAAAACTCCAACACCTCAAAAACAAAAAGACAAATAATCCAATTAAAAATGGGCAGAAGACGTGAATAGACACTTCACCAAGGAGGATATTCAGGTGGCCAACAAACATATGAAGAAATGTTCACTATCATTAGCCATTACAGAGATGCAAATCAAAACAACGATGAGATACCATCTAGCCCCAGTACTAGCTGCCAAGTTCAGCAAGACAGAAAATAACAAATCCTGGCGAGGATGTGGAGAGATTGGGACTCTCATACACTGCTGATGGGATTGTAAAATGGTACAACATTGTGGAAAGCAGTATGATAATTCCTTAATAAGTTGGAATTAGAAATACCATTTGACCTAGTCATTCCATTACTAGGTATATATCCTAAAAAACTGAGATAATTTCCTTTGTTGTTTACCAGGGGTGGGAGGAGAGGGGAGGGAACACTGTTAGATAGGTGGAGATAAGAATTGATTTGGGTTAAGAGAAGGGCAGTGTACCAAATGTGAGTGATCATCATGGTGGCATGGGGAAGACAAAGACTTAGAGAGGTACAGGAGAGGTGCAGACTACAGAGATTAATCCTTTTGCACATACAGTACTGTGTTGTCAGTGAAGGCAAACATGAATATATGGGTGGATAAATGGTTGCACAGGCTGAACTATTAGGTATGTCTATGCAGTGGGAAGTGTACCCAAGACCATGAATAGGGTCGGTAGACAATGGTTTTACAAGTATATTTGTATACTCTGTAAGAATTCCCAGGTTTATACTAGAGCTGACAACAGACAAGGTTGTAGTCACTTCTTGGTCACAGCCAGCTACCCAGAGGGACTGAGTAGTTGAACCTGTGGGCTTGGGACCATAGTCACAGGGGACATCAAGCTCAAGT